>NW_025219644.1:0-1021 GCF_014825855.1 Bombus pyrosoma | reverse complement strand
TACTATTACGTTATAACGTATAACGTTATATACTGTTACGATATAACGTATAACGTTATGTAGTATTACGATATAACATATAACGTTATGTAGCATTACGTTATAACGTATAACGTTATATGGAATGACGTTATAATGTATAACGTTATATAGTATTACGTTATAACGTATGTCGTTATGTAGTATTACGTTATAACGTGTAACGCTATGTAGTATTACGATATAACGTATAACGTTATGTAGTATTACGATATAACGTATAACGTTATGTAGAATTACGATATAACATATAACGTTATGTAGCGTTACGTTATAACGTATAACATTATATGGAATTACGATATAACGTACAACGTTATATAGTATTACGTTATAACGTATAACGTTATGTAGTATTACGTTATAACGTAAAGCGTTATGTAGTTTTACGATATAACGTATAACGTTATATAGTATTACGCCATAACGTCTAACGTTACGTAGTATTACGTTATAACGTATAACGTTACATACTATTACGTTTATAACGAATAACGTTATATAATATTACGTTATAAGGTATAACGTTATGTAGCATTACTTTATAACGTTTAATGTTATATGGAATGATGTTATAATGTATAACGTTATATAGTATTACGTTATAACGTATGACGTCATGTAGTATTACGTTATATCGTATATCGCTGTGTAGTTTTACGATATAACGTATAACGTTATGTAGAATTACGATCTAACATATAACGTTATGTAGCGTTACGTTATAACATATAACGTTATATAGTATTACGTTGTAACGTATAACGTTATGTAGTATTACGTTATAACGTATAACGCTGTGTAGTTTTACGATATAACGTATAACGTTATGTAGAATTACGATCTAACATATAACGTTATGTAGCGTTACGTTATAACGTATAACGTTATGTAGTATTACGTTATAACGTATAACGCTGTGTAGTTTTACGATATAACGTATAACGTTATGTAGAATTACGATCTAACATATAACGTTATG
>NW_025219643.1:0-1270 GCF_014825855.1 Bombus pyrosoma | reverse complement strand
ATAACGTTATATGGTATTTGGATGTAACGTATAACGTTATGTAGCATTACGTTATAACGTATAACGCTATGTAGATATATGTTATAACGTATAACGTTATGTAGCACTACGTTATAACGTATAACGTTATGTAGATATATGTTATAACGTATAACGCTATGTAGATATATGTTATAACGTATAACGCTATGTAGATATAAGTTATAACGTATAACGTTATATAGCATTACGTTATAACGTATAGCGCTATGTAGATATATGTTATAACGTATAACGTTATGTAGCATTACGTTATAACGTATAACGTTATGTAGATATATGTTGTAACGTAAAACGTTATGTAGCATTACGATATAACGTATAACGTTATGTAGTATTTCGTTATAACATATAACGATATGTAGTATTACGATATAACGTATAACGTTATGTAGCATTACGTTATAACGTATAACGTTATATGGTATTAGGATGTAACCTATAACGTTATGTAGCATTACGATATAACGTATAACGTTATGTAGCATTACGTTATAACGTATAACGTTATATGGTATTACGTTATAGCGTATAACGTTATATGGTATTAGGATGTAACGTATAACGTTATGTAGCATTACGTTATAACGTATAACGTTATATAGTATTACGTTATAACGTATAACGTTATATGGTATTAGGATGTAACGTATAACGTTATGTAGTATTACGTTATAACATATAACGATATGTAGCATTACGTTACAACGTATAACGTTATGTAGATATATGTTATAACGTATAACGTTATGTAGCATTACGTTATAATGTATAACGTTATATAGTATTACGTTATAACGTATAACGTTATGTAGCATTACGTTATAGCGTATATCGTTATATGGTATTAGGATGTAACGTATAACGTTATGTAGCATTAAGTTATAAAGTATAACGCTATGTAGATATATGATTATAACGTATAACGTTATATAGCATTACGTTATAACGTATAGCGTTATGTAGATATATGTTATAACGTATAACGTTATGTAGCATTACGTTATAACGTATAACGTTATGTAGATATATGTTATAACGCATAACGTCATATAGTATTACGTTATAACGTATAACGTTATATGGTATTAGGATGTAACGTATAACGTTATGTAGCATTACGTTATAACGTATAACGCTATGTAGATATATGTTATAACGTATAACGTTATGTAGCATTACGATATAACGTATAACGTTATGTAGTATTACGTTATAACATATAACGATA
>NW_025219642.1:0-1014 GCF_014825855.1 Bombus pyrosoma | reverse complement strand
TATATAGTACTACGTTATGACGTATAACGTTCTGTAGTATGATGATACAACGTATAACGTTACATGGTATTACGTTATAACGTATAACCTTATGCAGTACTACGATATAACATATAAAGTTATATGGTAATACGTTATGACTTATAACGCCATATATACTACGTTATGACGTATAACGTTCTGTAGTATGATGATATAACGTAAAACGTTAAATGCTATTACGATATTGCGTATAACGTTATACGGTATTACGATATAACATATAACGTTATATAGTACTAGGTTATGACGTATAACGTTGTATATTATTACGCTATAGCGTACAACGTTATATGGTATTACGATATAAGGTATATCGTTGTATAGTACTACGTTATGACGTTTAACGTTGAATAGTATTACGTTATGACGTATAACGATGTGTAGTATTATAGCATAACGTATAACGTTACATAGTATGACGTTATAACGTATAACCTTATACAGTATTACGATATAACATATAACGTTGTTTAGTACCACGTTATGACGTAGAACGTTGTGTAGAATTACGTTATGACGTTTAACTTTGTGCAGTATTATGATATAACGTATAACGCTACATGCTATTACGATATAGCGTAAAGCGTTATACGGTATTACGCTATAACATATAACGTTATATAGTACTACGTTATGACGTATAACCTTCTGTAGTATGATGATATGACGTATAACGTTATATAGTACTACGTTATGACGTGTAACGCTGTATAGCAATACGTTATGATGTATAACGTTGTGCAGTATTATGATATAACGTATAACGCTATATGTTACTACGATATAGCACATAACGTTATATGGTATTACGATATAACATATAACGTTGTATAGTACTACGTTATGACGTATAACGTTGTATAGTATTACGTTATGATGTATAACGTTGTGTAGTATTATGATATAACTTATAACGTTGTATGCTATTTCGCTATAGCGTATAACGTTATGCGGTAATACGATATAACATAT
>NW_025219641.1:0-2264 GCF_014825855.1 Bombus pyrosoma | reverse complement strand
GTATAACGTTATATAGTATGACGTTATAACGTATAACGTTATGTAGTGTTACGTTATAACGTATAACGTTATATAGTGTTACGATATAACGGATAACGTTATATGGTAATACGTTATAACGTATAACGATATGTAGCATTACGATATAACGTATAACGATATGTGGTTTTACGATATAACGTATAACGTTATATGGTAATACGTTATAACGTATAACGATATGTAGCATTACGATATAACGTATAACGATATGTAGTATCACGATATAACGTATAACGTTATATGGTAATACGTTTTAACGTATAACGATATGTAGTATTACGATATAACGTATAACGTAATCTAGCATTACGATATAACGTTATATAGTATAACGTTATAACGTATAACGTTATATAGTATAACGTTATAACGTATAACGTTATATAGTATTACGATATAACGGATAACGTTATATAGTATTACGATATAACGGATACCGTTATATGGTAATACGTTATAGCGTATAACGTTATGTAGTACTACGTTATAACGTATAACGTTATGTAGCATTACGATATAACGAAAACGATATGTACTGTTACGATATAACGTATAACGATATCTAGTATTACGATATAACGTATAACGGTATGTAGTTTTACGATACAGCATATAACGATATGTAGTATTACGATATAACTTATAACGTTATGTACTATTACGACATAACGTATAACGTTATGTAGTATTACGATATAACGTATATCGTTATATAATATTACCATATAACGTATAAAGCTATGTACTATTACGTTATAGCGTATAACGTTATGTAGTACTACGTTATAACGTATAACGTTATGTAGCATTACGATATAAGGAAAACGATATGTACTGTTACGATATAACGTATAACGATATCTAGTATTACGATATAACGTATAATGTAATGTAGCATTACGATATAACGTATAACGTTATATAGTATAACGTTATAACGTATAACGTTATGTAGTATTACGATATAACGTATATCGTTGTATAATATTACCATATAACGTATAAAGCTATGTACTATTACGTTATAGCGTACAACGTTATGTAGTACTACGTTATAACGTATAACGTTATGTAGCATTACGATATAACGAAAACGATATGTAATGTTACGATATAACGTATAACGATATCTAGTATTACGATATAACGTGTAATGTAATGTAGCATTATGATATAACGTATAACGTTATATAGTATTACGTTATAACGTATAACGTTATGTAGCATTACGATATAACGTATAACTATATGTGGTTTTACGATATAACGTATAACGTTATATGGTAATACGTTATAACGTATAACGATATGTAGCATTACGATAAAACGTATAACGATATGTGGTATTACGATATAACGTATAACGTTATATGGTAATACGTTTTAACGTATAACTATATGTAGTATTACGATATAACGTACAACGTTATCTAGCATTACGATATAACGTATAACATTATGTAGTTTTACGATACAGCATATAACGATATGTAGTATTACGATATAACTTATAACGTTATGTACTATTACGACATAACGTATGACGTTATGTAGTATTACGATATAACGTATACCGTTATATAATATTACCATATAACGTATAAAGCTATGTACTATTACGTTATAGCGTATAACGTTATGTAGTACTACGTTATAACGTATAACGTTATGTAGCATTACGATATAACGAAAACGATATGTACTGTTACGATATAACGTATTACGTTATGTGGCATTATGATATAACGTATAACTTTATATAGTATTACGATATAACGGATAACGTTATATGGTAATACATTATAACGTATAACGATATGTAGTATTACGATATAACGTATGATGTTATGTTGTATTACATTATATCGTGTAACGCTATATAGTATTACGATATAACGGATAACGTTGTATGGTAATACGTTATAACGTATAACGATATGTAGTATTACGATATAACGTATAACGATATGTGGCATTGCGATATAACGTATAACGTTGTATGGTAATACGTTATAACGTATAACGATATGTAGTATTACGATATAACGTATAACGTTATATATTATTACGAAATAACGGATAACGTTATATGGTAATACGTTATAACGTCTAACGATATGTAGTATTACGATATAACGTATAACGTTATATTGTATTACGATATAACGGATAATATTATATGGTAATACGATATAACGTATAATGTAATGTAGCATTACGAT
>NW_025219640.1:0-1256 GCF_014825855.1 Bombus pyrosoma | reverse complement strand
TCATATCGTAATGCCACATAACGTTATACGTTGTATCCTAATACTACATTACGTTATAAGTCATAACGTAATACCACAAAACGTTATACGTTATAACGTAATTCTATATAACGTTATACGTCATATCGTAACACCACATAACGTTATATGTTATATCGTAGCACCACATAACGTTATACGTTATATCGTAAAACAACATAAAGTTATACGTTATAACGTAATACTATGTAACGTTATAGGTCATATAGCAACACCACATTACGTTATACGTTATATCGTATTGCTATATAACGTTATACGTTATATCGTAATACCACATAACGTTATACGTTATATCGTAATACTATATAACGCTATACGTCGTATCGTAACACCACATAGCGTTATACGTTATATCGTATTGCTATATGACGTTATACGTCATATCGTAACACCAAATAACGTTATATGTTTTATGATAGTACCACATAATGTTATACGTTATATCGTATTGCTATATGACGATATACGTTATATCCCAATACTACATTACGTTTTACGTCATATCGTAATACCACATAACGTTATACGTTATAACGTAATTCTATATAACGTAATACGTCATATAGTAACACCACATAACGTTATACGTTATAACGTAATACTATGTAACGTTATACGTCATATCGTAACACCACATAACGTTATACGTTATATCGTATTGCTATATGTCGTTATACGTCATATCGTAATACCACAAAACGTTATACGTTATAACGTAATACTATGTCACGTTATACGTCATATAGCAACACCACATTACGTTATACGCTATATCGTATTGCTATATGACGTTATACGTTATATCGTAATACCACATAACGTTATACGTTGTATCCTAATACTACATTACGTTATACGTCATATCGTAATACCACATAACGTTATACGTTATAACGTAATTCTATATAACCTTATACGTGATATCGTAATACCACATAACGTTATACGTTATATCGTATTGCTATATGACGATATACGTTATATCCTAATACTACATTACGTTATACGTCATATCGTAATACCACATAACGTTGTACGTTATAAAGTAATGCTATGTAAAGTTATACGTTATAACGTAATGCTATGTTACGTTATATGTCATATCGTAACACCACATAGCGTTATACGTTATATCGTATTGCTAAATGACGTTATACGTCATATCGTAACACAACATAACGTTATACGTTATAACGTAATTCTATATAACGTAA
>NW_025219639.1:0-1003 GCF_014825855.1 Bombus pyrosoma | reverse complement strand
ATACCGTTATACGTTATAATGTAATGCTATATAACGTTATACGTCATAACGTAATAGTACATAGCGTTATACGTTGTAAGCTAATAGTATATAACGTTATACGTTATAATGTAATACTACATAACGTAATAAGTTATATCGTAATACCACATACCGTTATACGTTGTAATGTAATGCTATATAACGTTATACGTTATAACGTAATAGTACATACCGTTATACGTTGTAAGCTAATAGTATATAACGTTATACGTTATAATGTAATACTACTTAACGTAATACGTTATATCGTAATACCACATAACGTTATACGTTATAAGGTAATGCTATATAACGCTATACGTTATAACGTAATACTATATAATAGTTATGTATGTTATATGTCATAAGCTGATAGTATATAACGTTATACGTTACAATGTCATACTACATAACGTAATACGTTATATCGTAATACCACATTACGTTATACGTTATAACGTAATGGTATATAACGTTATGCGCTATAACGTAATAGTACATAACGTTATACGTTATAAGCTAATAGTATATAACGTTCTACGTTATAATGTAATACTACATAACGTAATAAGTTATATCGTAATACCACATACCGTTATACGTTATAACGTAATGGTATATAACGTTATACGTTATAACGAGATACTATATAATGTTATACGTTATAAGCTAATAGTATATAACGTTATAAGATTAAATGTAATACTACATAACGTAATATGTTTTATCGTAATACCACATACCGTTATACGTTATAATATAATGTTATATAACGTTATACGTTATAACGTAATAGTACATAGCGTTATACGTTGTATGCTAATAGTATATAACGTTGTACGTTATAATGTAATACTACATAACGTAATACGTTATATCGTAATACCAGATAACCTTATACGTTATAACGCAATGCTATATAACGTTAAGCGCTATAACGCAATACAACATAACGTTATACGTTATAAGCTAATAGTATATA
>NW_025219638.1:0-2003 GCF_014825855.1 Bombus pyrosoma | reverse complement strand
GAATAACATCATGTAGTATTACGTTATATCGTATAACGTGATATAGTATTACGTTAAAACGTATAACGTTGTATACTATTACGTTATAACGTATAACGCTATGTAGTATTACGTTATAACGTATAACGTTATGTAGTATTACGTTATAACATATAACGTTATGTAGTATTACGTTATATTGTATAACGTTATGTAGTATTACGTTATAACGAATAACGATATGTATTAATACGATATAGCGCATAGCGTTATGTAGTATTACGATAAAACGATAATTTTATATACTATTACGTTATAACGTATAACGTTATGTAGTATTACGTTATAACGTATATCGTTATATGGTAATACGCTATAGCGTATAACGTTATGTATTAATACTTTATAACGTATAGCGTTATGTAGTACTACGTTATAACGTATAACGGCAGATAGTATTACGTTATAACGTATAACGTTATATGGTATTAGCTTGTAACGTATATTCTTATATTGTAATACGATATAACGTATAGCGTTCAGTAGTATTACGTTAAATCGTATAACGTTATATACTATTACGTTATAACGTATAGCGTTATGTAGTATTACGTTGTAGCGTAAATCGTTATGTAGTATTACGTTATAACGTATAGCGTTATGTAGTATTACGTTAAAACGTATAACGTTATATACTATTACGTTATAACGTATAACGTTATGTAGTATTACGTTGTAGCGTAAATCGTTATGTAGTATTACGTTATAACGTATAACGTTCAGTAGTATAACGTTATAATGTATAATGTTTTGTGGTATTAAGTTATAACGTATAACGTTATATACTATTACAATATAACGTATAACGTTATATAATATTACGATATAACGTATAACGTTATACGGTACTACGTTATAACGCATAACGTTATATAGTATTAGGTTATAACGTATATCGTTATATTGTAATACGATATAACATATAGCGTTCAGTAATATTACGTTATAACGTATGTCGTTATATGGTAATACTTTATAACGTATGTCGTTATATGGTAATACTTTATAGCGTATAACGTTCAGTAGTAATACGTTATAGCGTATAACGTTATGTATTAATACGTTATAACGTATAGCGTTATGTAGTATTACGTTATAGCGTATAACGTTATGTAGTATTACGTTATAACATATAACGTTATGTAGTATTACGCTATATCGTATAACGTTATGTAGTATTACGTTATAACGTATATCGTTATATTGTATACTATTACGTTATAACGTATAACGTTATGTAGTATTACGTTATAACGTATAACGTTATGTAGTATTACGTTATAACGTATATCGTTATATGGTAATACGTTATAATGTATAACGTTCGGTAGTATTACGTTATAACGTATAAGGTTTTGTGGTATTAAGTTATTACGTATAACGTTATATACTATTACGATATAACGTATAACGTTATATGGTGTTACGGTATAACGCATAACGTTATATAGTAATACGTTATAACGTATAACGTTATGTATTATTACGTTATAACGTATAGCGTTTTGTAGTACTACGTCAAAGCGTATAACCTAATATAGTATCAGGCTATAACGGATAATGTTATGCAGTATTACATTACATCGTATAACGTTATGTAGTATTACGTTATAACGTATAACGTTATGTAGTATTACGTTATAACATATAACGTTATGTAGTATTACGTTATAACATATAACGTTATGTAGTATTACGTTATATCGTATATTGTTATATACTATTACGTTATAACGTATAACGTTATGTAGTATTATGTTATACCGTATAACGATAGATAGTATTACGTTATAACGTATAGCGTTATATAGTATTAGCTTATAATGTACATCGTTATATTGTAATACGATATAACGTATAGCGGTCCGTAGTAGTACGTTATAACATATAACGTTATGTAGTATTACGTTATATCGTATAACGTTATGTAGTATTACGTTATAACGAATAACGTCATGTAGAAT
>NW_025219637.1:0-1497 GCF_014825855.1 Bombus pyrosoma | reverse complement strand
GTATAACGTTATATAGTATTACTTCATAACGTATAACGTTATATAGCATTACGTTATAACGTATAACGTTATATAGTATTACGTTATAATGTATAACGATATGTAGCATCACGATATAATGTATAACGTTATATAGCATTACGTTATAGCGTATAGCGTTATATAGTATTACTTCATAACGTATAACGTTATGTAGCATCGCGATATAACGTATAGCGTTATATAGTATTACGTTATAACGTATAACGTTACATAGTATTACTTCATAACGTATAACGTTATGTAGCATTATGATATTACGTATAACGTTATATAGCCTTACGATATAACGTATAACGATAAGTAGCATCACGATATAACGTATAACGTTATATAGCATTACGTTATAACGTATAACGTTATATAGTATTACTTCATAACGTATAACGTTATATAGCATTACGTTATAACGTATAACGTTATATAGTATAACGTTATAACGTATAACGATATGTAGCATCACGATATAATGTATAACGTTATATAGCATTACGTTATAACGTATAACGTTATATAGTATTACTTCATAACGTATAACGTTATGTAGCATTATGATATAACGTATAACGTTATATAGCCTTACGATATAACGTATAACGTTATTTAATATTACGTAATAACGTGTAACGTTATGTAGCATCACGGTATAACGTATAACGTTATATAGCATTACGTTATAGCGTATAACGTTATATAGTATTACTTCATAACGTATAACGTTATGTAGCATTATGATATAACGTATAATGTTATATAGCCTTACGATATAACGTATAACGTTATGTAGTATTACGTAATAACGTGTAACGTTATGTAGTATTACGGTATAACGTATAACGCTATGTAGCATTACGATATATCGTATAACGTTATATAGCTATACCATATAACGTATAACGTTATGTAATATGACGTAATACCGCGTAACGTTATGTAGTATTACGGTATAACGTATAACGTTATGTAGCATGACGATATAACGTATGTCGCTATATAGCATTAAGTTATAACGTATAACGTTATATAGTATTACGTTATAACGTATAACGATATGTAGCATCACGATATAACTTATAACGATATGTAGCATCACGATATAACGTATAACGTTATATAGTATTAAGATATAACGTATAACGTTCTATAGTATTTCGTTATTACGTATAACGTTATATTGTATTACGTTTTAACGTATAACGTTCTATAGTATTACGTTATAGCGTATAACGTTATGTAGCATTACGTCATAACGTATAACCTTATATAGTATTACTTCATAACGTATAACGTTATATAGCATTGCGTTATAACGTATAACGTTATATAGTATTACGTTATAACGTATAACGATATGTAGCATCACGATATAATGTATAACGTTATATAGCATTACGTTATAACGTATAACGTTATATAGTATTACTTCATAACGTATAACGTTATGTAGCATTATGATAT
>NW_025219636.1:0-1246 GCF_014825855.1 Bombus pyrosoma | reverse complement strand
TTACGTTATAACGTTTAAAGTTATGTGGTATTAGGATATAACGTATAACGTAATATGGTATTACGTTATACCGTATAACGTTATGTAGTACTACGATATAACGTATAACGTTATATAGTATTACGATATAACGTATGACGTTATGTACTATAATGATATGACGTATAACGTTATACGAAATTACGATATAGCATATAACGTTATCCTAGTATTACGATATAACGTATAACGTTATAAGGTATTACCATATAACGTATATCGTTATGTTTTATTACGATATAACGTATAACGCTACATGGTATTACGACACTACGTATAACGTTATGTAATATTACGGTATTACGTATAACGGTGTGCGGTATTAAGATATATCGCATAACGCTATGTAGTGTCACGATATAACGTATAACGTTATGTGGTATTAGGATATAACGTATAACGTTATACGGTATTATGATATAACGTATAACGTTATATGGTATTACTATAATACGTATAACGTTTTGTAGTATAACGATATATCGTATAACGTTATGCTAGTATTACGATATAACGTATAACGTTATTCGGTATTACGATATAACGTATATCGTATTGTAGTATTACGATATAACGTATAACGTTATGTGGTATTAAGATATAACGTATAACCTTATACGGTATTTCGATATAACGTATAACATTATATGGTATTACGATATAACGTATAACGTTATGTGGTATTAGGATATAACGTATAACGTTATACGGTATTACGATATAACGTATATCGTATTGTAGTATTACGATATAACTTAAGACGTTATGTGGTATTAAGATATAGCGTATAACCTTATACGGTATTAGGATATGACGTATAACGTTATATGGTATTACGATATAACGTATAACGTTATGTAGTATAACGATATAACGTATAACGTTTTATGGTATTACATAATATGGTATAATGATATATGGTATTCCGAAATAACGTATAACGTTATAAGGCATTACGTTATAACGTATAACGTTAAGAAGTATTACGACATAACGTATAACGTTATCTAGTATTACGATATAACGTATAACGTTATGTGGTATAAAGATATAACATATGACGTTCTGTAGTATAACGATATAACGTATAACTTTATATGGTATTACGATATAACGTATAACGTTATATGGTATTACAATATAACCTATAACGTTATGTAGTATTACGGAATAACGTATAACGTTATATAGCATATCATCATAACGT
>NW_025219635.1:0-2084 GCF_014825855.1 Bombus pyrosoma | reverse complement strand
TATTACGATATAGCGTATAACGTTATACGGCATTACGAAATAACATATAACGTTATATAGTACTAGGTTACGACATATAACGTTGTATAGTATTACGTTATAGCGTATAACGTTATATGGTATTACGATATAACATCTAACGTTATATGTTACTACGATATAGCGTATAACGTTATACGGTATTACGATATAACATATAGCGTTATATAGTACTACGCTATGACGTATAACGTTCTGTAGTATGATGATATAGCTTATAACGTTATATAGTACTACGTTATGACGTAAAACGGTGTGTAGTGTTATGATGTAACGTATAGCGTTACATGGTATGACGTTATAAAGTATAACCTTATACAGTATTACGATATAACGTATGACGTTATATAGTAATACGTTATGACTTATAACGTTATATATAGTACGTTATGACGTATAACGTTCTGTAGTATGATGATATAGCGTATAACGTTATATGGTATTACGATATAACGCATAACGTTATATGTTACTACGATATAGCGTATAACGTTATACGGTATTATGAAATAACATATAACGTTGTATAGTACTACGTTGTGACGTATAACGTTGAATAGTATTACGTTACGACGTATAACGATGTGTAGTATTATGATATAATCTATAATGTTACATAGTATGGCGTTATAACGTATAACCTTATACAGTATTACCATATAACGTATAACGTCAAATGGTAATACGTAATGACTTATAACGTTATATATACTACGTTATGACGTATAACGTTCTGTAGTATGATGATATAACTTATAACGTTATATAGTACTACATTATGACGTAAAACGATGTGTAGTATTATGATATAACGTACAACGTTACATGGTATGACGTTATAACGTATAACCTTATACAGTATTACGATATAACGTATGACGTTATATAGTAATACGTTATGACTTATAACGTTATATATACTACGTTATGACGTATAACGTTCTGTAGTATGATGATATAGCTTATAACGTAATATGCTATTACGATATCGCGTATAACGTTATACGGTATTACGAAATAACATATAACGTTGTATAGTACTACGTTATGACGTATAACGTTGAATAGTATTACGTTATGACGTATAACGATGTGTAGTATTATGATATAATCTATAATGTTACATAGTATGACGTTATAACGTATAACTTTATACAGTATTACGATATAACGTATAAAGTCAATTAGTAATACGTAATGACTTATAACGTTATATATACTACGTTATGACGTACAAGGTTCTGTAGTATGATGATATAACTTATAACGTTATATAGTACTACATTATGACGTAAAACGATGTGTAGTATTTTGATATAACGTATAACATTACATGGTATGACGTTATAACGTATAACCTTATACAGTATTACGATATAACGTATAACGTTATATAGTACTACGTTATGACGTATAACGTTGTATAATATTACGTTATGACGTATAACGTTGTGCAGTATTATGATATAACGTTTAACGTTATATGCTAATACGATATAGCGTATAACGTTATACGGTATTACGATATAGCATATAACGTTATATAGTACTAGGTTACGACATATGACGTTGTATAGAATTACGTTATAGCGTATAACGTCATATGGTATTACGACATAACATCTAACGTTGTATGGTACTACGATATATCGTATAACGTTAACGTTATATAGTACTTGGTTATGACGTATAACGTTCTATAGTATTACGTTATAGCGTATAACGTTATATGGTATTACGATATAACGCAAACGTTATATGTTACTACGATATAGCGTATAACGTTATACGGTATTATGAAATAACATATAACGTTGTATAGTACTACGTTGTGACGTATAACGTTGAATAGTATTACGTTATGACGTATAACGATGTGTAGTATTATGATATAATCTATAATGTTACATAGTATGGCGTTATAACGTATAACCTTATACAGTATTACGATATAACGTATATCGTCAAATGGTAATACGTAATGACTTATAACGTTATATATACTACGTTATGACGTATAACGTTCTGTAGTATGATGATATAAC
>NW_025219634.1:0-1242 GCF_014825855.1 Bombus pyrosoma | reverse complement strand
ACGGTATTACGATAAAACGTATAACGATATGTGGTATTACGTTATAACGTATAACGTTGTATAGTATTATGATATAACGCATAACGTTATATAGTATTATGATATAATGTATAACGTTATATAGTATTATGATATAACGTATAACGTTATATAGTATTACGATATAACGTATAACATTATATGGTATTACGATATAACGATTAACGTCATATGGTAATACGATATAACGTATAACGTTATATGGTATTACGATATAACGTATAACGATATGTGGTATTACGTTATAACGTATAACGTTGTATAGTATTATGATATAACGCATAACGTTATATAGTATTATGATATAATGTATAACGTTATATAGTATTACGATATAACGCATAACATTATATGGTATTACGATGTAACGTATAACGTTATATAGTATTATGATATATAGTATAGCGTTATATAGTAATATGGTATAACGTATAACGTTATATGGTTTTACGATAAAACGTATAACGATATGTGGTCTTGCGTTATAACGTATAACGTTACATAGTATTATGATATATAGTATAACGTTATATAGTATTAGGATATAACGTATAACGTTATATAGTATTACGGTATAACGCATAACATTATATGGTATTACGATGTAACGTATAACGTTATATAGTATTATGATATATAGTATAGCGTTATATAGTAATATGGTATAACGTATAACGTTATATGGTATTACGATATAACGTATAATGTTATATGGTATTACGATAAAACGTATAACGATATGTGATATTACCTTATAACGTATAACGTTATATGGTATTATGATATAACGTATAACGTTATATAGTATTATGATATATCGTATAACGTTATATAGTATTATGATATAACGTATAACGATATGTGGTATTACTTTGTAATCAATAACGTTATATGGTATTACGTTACAACGTATAACGTTATATAGTATTATGATATATAGTATAACGTTATATAGTATTAGCATATAACGTATAACGTTATGTAGTATTACGATATAGCGAATGACGTTATATAGTATTACGATATAAGGTATAACGATATGCGGTATTACTTTGTAATCAATAACGTTATATGGTATTACGTTATAACGTATAACGTTATATAGTATTATGATATATAGTATAACGTTATATAGTATTATGGTATAACGTATAACGTTATATAGTATTACGATATAACGTATAACGTTATATGGTTTTACGA
>NW_025219633.1:0-1981 GCF_014825855.1 Bombus pyrosoma | reverse complement strand
TTCTGTAGTATGATGATATAACGTATAACGTTATATAGCACTACGTTATGGCGTATAACGTTGTATAGTATTACGTTGTAACGTATAACGATATATAGTATTACGTTATAACGTATGACGTTGTATAGTATTACGTTATGACGTATAACGTTCTGTAGTATGGTGATATAACGTATAACGTTATATGCTATTACGATATAGCGTATAACTTTATACGGTATTACGATATAACATATAACGTTGTATAGTACTACGTTATGACGTATAACGCTATATGCTATTACGATATAGCGTATAACGCTATACGGTATTACGATATAACATATAACGTTATATAGTACTACGTTATGACGTATAACGTTCTGTAGTATGATGATATAACGTATAAAGTTATATAGTAACACGTTAAAACGTATAACGTTGTACAGTATTACGATATAGTGTATAACATTATATGGTATTACAATATAACATATAACGTTATATGTTACTACGATATAGCGTATAACGTTATGCGGTATTAAGATATAACATATAACGTTGTATAGTACTACGTTATGACGTATAACGTTATATGCTATTACGATATAGCGTATAACGCTATACGGTATTACGATATAACATATAACGTTATATAGTACTACGTTATGACGTATAACGTTCTGTAGTATGATGATATAACGTATAAAGTTATATAGTAATACGTTAAAACGTATAACGTTGTATAGTATTACGATATAGTGTATAACATTATATGGTATTACGATATAACATATAACGTAATATGTTACTACGATATAGCGTATAACGTTATGCGGTATTACGATATAACATATAACGTTGTATAGTACTACGTTATGACGTATAACGTTGCATAGTATGACGATATAGCGTATAACGTTGTATAGTACTACGTTATGACGTATAACGTTCTGTCGTATGATGATATAACGTATAACGTAATATAGCAATACGTTATGACATATAACGTTGTGTGGTATTACGATATAACATACAACGTTATATGTTACTACGATATAGCGTATAACGTTATGCGGTATTACGATATAACATATAACGTTGTATAGTACTACGTTATGACGTATAACGTTCTGTAGTATGATGGTATAACGTATAACGTAATATAGTAATACGTTATGACGTATAACGTTGTGTGGTACTACGATATAACATATAACGTTATATGTTACTACGATATAGCGTATAACGTTATACGGTATTACGATATAGCGTATAACGTTATACGGTATTACGATATAACATATAACGTTTTAAAGTACTACGTTATGACGTATAACGTTGTATAGTATTACGATACAGCGTATAACGTTGTATGGTATTACGATATAACGTATAACGTTTTATAGTATTACGTTATATAGTGTTACGTTATGACTTATAACGTTATATATACTACGTTATGACATATAACGTTCTGTATTATAATGATATAACGTATAACGTTATATAGCACTACGTTATGGCGTATAACGTTCTGTAGTACGATGATATAACGTATAAAGTTATATAGTACCACGTTATGACGTATAACGTTGTATAGTATTACGATATAGTGTATAACATTATATAGTATTACGATATAACGTATAACGTTATATGTTTTTACGATATAGCGTATAACGTTATACGGTATTACGATATAACATATAACGTTGTATAGTACTACGTTATGACGTATAACGTTGAACAGTATTACGTTATGACATATAACGATGTGTAGTATTATGATATAACGTATAACGTTACATGGTATGAAGTTATAACGTATAACCTTATACAGTATTACGATATAACGTATAACGTTATATAGCAGTACGTAATGACTTATAACGTTATATATACTACGTCATGACACATAACGTTCTGTAGTATGATGATATAATGTATAGCGTTATGTGCTACTACGATATAGCGTATAACGTTATACGGTATCACGATA
>NW_025219632.1:0-1717 GCF_014825855.1 Bombus pyrosoma | reverse complement strand
AATATTCAAAACCGGAAATACGATCGTTTTTACCTATACCAGAGTTGACGTAGCGGAAGCGGGATGTCGTTCCACGTATTTTGCAGCGTATGTGGAGTATAACGCGCACAGATTTGTAGACATACCTCGAATAGCAGTGGAGATACGTTCAATTGAATGTTGAAGCATGTATATGCAAAACAGCAACTACGCTGGTCTGCAAATAGACCAGAGTTGACATAGCGCAAACCGGATGTCGTGCTCTGCATTTGGTAGCATATGTGGAGTATAACGCGCATCTGATTATCCACATATCACCAGTATCACCGGAGACACCTTCAATGGAATAGTCACGCCTGAATAAGCAGAACAGTATTTACATTGGATTTGACCCGAATCGGAGTTGACACAGCGTAAAGAGCAGGTTGAACGCTGTATTTGCAGTAAATGTGAAGTACAACGCGCATCGGATTATCGACATGTCACCAATATCAGCGGGGATATGTTGAGATGTATATTGAAGACCGAATGTGCAAAACTGCAAATACGCTGGGTTTGGCACTGCCCAGAGTTGACGTAGCTCAAACCTGATGTTGTGCTCTATATTTCGCAGCATACGTGGTGTACAACGTGCATTCAATTATCGACATATCACACAGTAGCAGCGGAGATACGTTCAGATGAATATACAAGCTTGAATATACAAAACTACAAATACGATGGGTTTGGCAATGCCCTGAGTTGATATAGCTCAAATCGGATGTTGTGCTCTGTATTTCACAGCACATGTGGTGTATAACGCCCATCGAATTATCGGCATATCACCAATAGCGGCTGAGATACCTTGAATTGCATATTCAAACTTGAATATGCAAAACTGGAAATATGCTGGTCTTGACCTAGATCAGAATTAACAGAGTGCAAACCGGATGTTGTGCTCTGTATTTGCAGCATATGTGGAGCATAAGGCGCATTCTGACGCCGACAGATGACCAATAGCAGCTGATGAACAGTCATTTGAATATTGAAGTCTGAATATGCAAAAGTACAAATACGCCGGATTTGACCTAGACCAGGCCTGACCCAGCGCAACCCGGATACCGTGCTCTATATTGGCAGCATTTGTTAAGTATCACGCGCATCGATATGCCGAGATATAACCAATAACAGCTGAGAAACGTCCAATTCAATATTCATGCTTAAACATGCAAAACTGGAACTACGCTTTTCTGGATCTAGACCAGACTTTACGTAGTGAAATCCGAATGTCGTGCTCTCTATTTGGCAGCATATATGGAGAACAACCCGCATCGAAATATCGACATATGACCAATAGCTGCTTAGAAATTTTTGTGGAATAGAATATTGAAGCACACTTATGCAAAATTGCAAACACGCTGGATATGGCAGCGCCCTGAGTTGGTGTAGCGCAGTTCGGATTTTGCTCCGCGCATTTCACAGCATATGGGGGGTATAAATCGCAAAGAATTATCAACATATCAACAATAGCAGCGGAGATACGTTCCGATGAATATTGAGGCTTGAATATGCAAAATTGAATATACGCTGCTCTTGACCTAGAACAGCGTTTACCTAGCGCAAACCGGATGTCATGCTCTGTATGTCAGGAAATAAATAAATAATGTGAAATATAACGCGCATCGAAATGCCGACATATGACCAATAGCAACTGAGATACGTTCAATCGCACATTGAAGTCTGAATATGCAAAACTGGA
>NW_025219631.1:0-1223 GCF_014825855.1 Bombus pyrosoma | reverse complement strand
ACGTGGAATGACATCCAGTTTGCGCTATGTCAACTCTGGTCCGGGTCAAGGCCAGCGTAGTTTCAGTTTTGCATATTCAATCATGAGTATCCATCGAACATATCTACGATGCTATTGGTGATATGTCTACAATTCAATGCGTGTCATACTTCACATATGCTGCCAAATACTGGGCGCGACGTCCGGTTTGCACTACGTCTACTCTGGTCTATGTTCAGAGCAGCATATTTCCAGTTTTGCATATTCAAGCTTGAATATTCATCTGAACGTATCTCCGCTGCTAAACGAGATATGTCTTCAACCCTGCGCGCATTATACTCCATATGTGCAGCGTAATACGTGGTACGTCATCCGGTTTGCGCTATGGCAATTCTGGTCTAGTTTAAGGCCAGCGTATTTCCAGTATTCCATATTCAAGCATCAATATTCATCTGAAACTATATCCGATGCTACTCGAGATAGGTCATCAACCCCATGCGCGGTATACCCCATATATGCTGCGAAATACGTGTCGTGAGATCCAGTTTGCGCTATGTTAACTCTGGTCCGGGTCAAGACCAGCGTAGTTTCAGTTTTGCATATTCATTCATGAGTATTCATCTGAACATATCTCCGCTGCTATTGGTGATATGTGGATAATTCGGTGCGTCTTATACTCCACATATGCCGCCAAATACGTGATACGACATCCGGTTTGCGCTATGTCAACTCTGGTCTAGGTCAAGACCAGCGTACTTCCACTTATGCATATTCAAGCTTGAATATTCATATGAACGTATCATCGCTGATATCGGTGATATGCGGATAATTCGATGCGCTTTATGTTCAACATATGATGCGAAATACGTGGAGCGACATCCGGTTTGCACTGTGTCAAATATGACCACTGCCAAATCCTGCGTACATCGAGTACTGCACATTCGAGGTTCAATATTCATATGAACGTATCTCCGCTGCTATTCGAGATATGTCTTCAATCCTGCGCGCATTATACTCCATATATGCTGCGAAATACGTGGTATCACATCCGGTTTGCGCTATGGCAACTCTGGTCTAGGTTAAGGCCAGCGTATTTCCAGTTTTCCATATTCAAGCATGAATATTCATCTCAAACTATCTCCGCTGCTATTCGAGATAGGTCTTCAACCCCATGCGCGGTATACTCCATATATGCTGCGAAATACGTGTCGTGAGATCCAGTTTGCGCTATGTTAACTCTGGTC
>NW_025219630.1:0-1220 GCF_014825855.1 Bombus pyrosoma | reverse complement strand
GTATATGGCACACCGTTTTGTCGGCAAATCTAAAATAACAGCGGTAATACGTTCAATTGAATATTAAAGCTTGAATATGCTTAAATGTCATTATATTGGATTTGTCCAGGACCAGAGTTTTCACAGCGTAAGCAAGAGGATGTCCGCTGTACTTTGCAGCAAATGTGGAGTATAATGCGCATCGAATTATCGACATGTCCCCAATAGGTGCTGAGATACCTTGAATTGATTATTCAAACTTGAATATGCAAAACTGCAAATACTCTGGATTTGACCTAGACCAGAGTTGACATGGCGCATGCCGTATGTCGTGCTCTGTATGTGGCAGTAAAGGTGGACTATAATGCGCTCGGAATTATCGACACCTCTTCAATAGGGGCGGAGATACGTTGATTTGAATATTTAAGACAGAATGTGTAAAATTGTAACTACGCTGGTCTTGAGCTTGACCAGAGTTGACGTAGGGCAAGCAGGATGTCGTTCCACGTATTTCGCATCATATGGGGAGTGTAAAGCGCATCGAACTATCCGCATATCACCAATATCAGCGGGGATACGTTCAGATGAATATTCAAGCTTCAATATGCAAAACTGGAAATAAGCTGCTCTGAACCTAGACCAGAGTAGATGTAGCGCAAACCGGATGTCACGCCCAGTATTTGGCAGCATATGTGAAGTATAACGCGCATTGAATTGTAGACATATCACCAATAGCAGCGGAGATACGTTCAGATGAATATTCATGCTTGAATATGCAAAACTGGAAATACGCTGCTCTGAACCTAGACCAGAGATGACATAGCGGAAACCGGATATCGTACTACGTATTTGGCAGCATATGGGGAGTATAAAGCGCATGAAATTATCCTCATGTCACCAATATCAGCGGGGATACGTTCAAAGGAATATTCAAGCTTGAATATGCAAAGCTGGAAATACGCTGTTCTGAACCTTGACCAGAGTTGACATAGCGCAAACCGGATGTCACGCGCAGTATTTGGCAGCACATGTGAAGTATAATGCGCATAGAAGTGCCAACATATCACTAATAGCAGGGGATACATGATCAATTGAGTATTGTAGCAGGAATATGCAAAACTGCAAATACACATGATTTGACCTAGACCAAATTTGTCGTGGCGCAGACCGGATTTCGTGCTCTGTATTTGGCGGCGAATGTGGCCTATATCGCGCATTTTGTTGTCGACATATCACCGATA
>NW_025219629.1:0-1218 GCF_014825855.1 Bombus pyrosoma | reverse complement strand
AGTACTATACAACGTTAAACATTATATCCTAATACCATATAACGTTAAACGTTATATCATAATACTACACACGTTATACGTCATAACGTATTACAATATAACGTTATACGTTACAACGTAGTACAATATATCGCTATACGATATAGCGTAATACTATATGACGTTATACGTCATAACGTAGTTCTATATAACGTTATATCTTATGCCGTAATACCATATAACGTTATACGCTTTAACGTAATAGCATATAACGTTTTACGTTATATCAAAATACTGCACAACGTTATACGACATAACGCAGAACTATACAACGTTAAACGTTATATCCTAATACCATATAACGTTATGTGTTATTACATATTACTGTGTAAGGTTATACGTTATAACGTAATACCATACAACGTTATGCGTTAGAACGTAATACTATATAACGTTGTACGACATAACGTAGTACTATACAACGTTATATGTTATGTTGTGATACCATTTAACTTTAAACGTTATATCGTAATACCATATAACGTTATACGTTATATCATAATACTATAAAACGTTACACGTCATAACGTACTACTATACAACGTTGTACATCATAGCGTATTACTATATAACGTTATATGTTATATCGTAATACCGTATAACGTTATACGCTATATCGTAATACCATATACCGTTATATGTTATATTGTAATACTACATAATGTTATACGTCATAACGTAGTACTATATAACGTTATACGTTATAACGTAATACTATATATCGTTATACGTCATAACGTAGTACTATACAACACTATATGCAACATCGTAATACCATATAACGTTATACGCTGTTACGTAATACCATGTAACGTTATATGTCATAACGTAGTACTATATAACGTTATACGTTATATCGTAATACTATATAAGGTTATACGTTATAGCGTCATTCCATGTAACGTTATACGTTATATCATAATACTACACAATGTTTTACGTCATAACGTAGTACTATATAACGTTAAACATTATATCCTAATACCATATAAGAGTATACGTTATATCATAATACTACACAACGTTATGCGTCATAACGTAATACTATACAACGTCATACGTCATAACGTAGTACTTTATAACGTTATATGTTATATCGTGATACCGTATAACGTTATACGCTATATCGTAGTAGCACATAACGCTATACATTATATCATCATACTACAGAACGTTATG
>NW_025219628.1:0-1307 GCF_014825855.1 Bombus pyrosoma | reverse complement strand
TTTTAACGTATAACGTTATGTGGTATTACGATATAACGTATAACGTTATATACTATTGCGTTATAACGTTTAACGTTATATAGTATTACGTTATAACGTATAACGTTATGTAGTATTACGTTATAAGGTATAACGTTATGTAGCATTATGTTAAAACGTATAACGTTATGTTGTATTACGTTTTAACGTATAACGTTATATGGTTATACGTTATAATGTATAACGTTATATGGTAATACGTTTTAACGTATAACGTAATGTAGTATTACGATATCAAATATAACGTTAAATGGTTATACGTTATAACGTATAACGTTATATGGTTATACGTTATAACGTATAACGTTATGTAGCATTACGATAAAACATATAACGTTATGTAGCATTACGTTATAACGTATAACGTTAAGTAGTATTACGATATAACGTTTAGCGTTATATAGTATTACATTATAACGTATAACGTTGCATGGTATTACGTTATAACGTTTTACGTTATATAGTATTACGTTATAAGGTATAACGTTATGTAGCATTATGTTAAAACGTATAACGTTATGTTGTATTACGTTTTAACGTATAACGTTATATGGTTATACGTTATAACGTATAACGTTATGTAGTATTACGATATAACATATAACTTTATGTAGCATTACGTTAAAACGTATAACGTTATGTAGTATTTCGTTATAACGTATAACGTTATGTAGTATTACGATATAACGTATAACGTTATGAAGTATTACGTTACAACGTATAACGTTATGTAGTTTTACGATATGACGTATAGCGTTATGTAGTATTACAATATAACATATAACGTAATGTAGCATTACGTTATAACGTATAAGGTTATGTAGTATTACGATATAACGTTTAACGCTATATAGTATTACATTATAACGTATAACGTTACATGGTATTACGTTATAACTTATAACGTTATATACTATTACGTTATAACGTATAACGTTATATGGTTATACGTTATAACGTAACGTTATGTAGTATTACGATATAACGTATAACGTTATGTAGCATTACGTTATAACGTATAACGTTATATACTATTACGTTATAACGTATAACGTTATGAAGTATTACACTTTAACGTATAACGTTATGTGGTATTACGATATAGCGTATAACGTTATGTAGTATTACGTTATAACGTATAACGTTATGTAGCATTATGTTAAAACGTATAACGTTATGTTGTATTACGTTATAACGTATAACGTTATATGGTAATACGTTTTAACGTATAACGTTACATGGTATTACGTTATAACGTATAACGTTAT
>NW_025219627.1:0-1173 GCF_014825855.1 Bombus pyrosoma | reverse complement strand
AGCACTACGATATAACGTATAACGCTATATGGTACTACGTTATAACATATAACTATATATGGTATTATGATATAACGTATAACGGTATATAGTATTACGATATAACGTATAACGATATATGGAATTACGATACAACGTATAACGTTATGTAGCATTACGTTATAGCGTATAACGTTATGTAGTATTACGATATATCGTACAATGATATGTAGTATTAAGATATAACGTAAAACGTTGTGTACTATGACGTTATAACGATTAACGTTATGTAGCATTACGATATAACGTATAACGTTCTGTAGTATAAAGTTATGTAGCATTACGATGTAATGTACAACGTTATGTAGTAATACGTTACAACGTAGGACGTTGTATAGTATCACGATATAACGTATAGCGTTATGTAGCATTACGTTGTGACGTATAACGATATATGGTATTACGGTATAACTTATAACGCTATATTGTACTACGTTATAACGTACGACGTTATATGGTATTACGATACAACGTATAACGTTATGTAGTATTACGATATAAGGTATAACGATATATGGAATTACGATACAACGTATAACGTTATGTAGCTTTACGATATAACGTATAACACTACATGGTACTACGCTATGACGTACAACGTTATATGGTATTACGACATAACGTATAATGATATGTAGTATTACGACATAACGTTTAACGTTATATATCATTACGTTACAACGTATAACGATATATGGTATTACGATACAACGAATAACGTTATGTAGCATTACGATATAATGTATAACGTTATGTAGCATTAAGTTATAGCGTGTAAAGTTCTGTAGTATTACGACATAATGTATAACCTTATATAGCATTGCGGTATAACGAATAACGGTATGTAGTATTACGATATAACGTATAACTATATATGGAATTACGATACAACGTATAACGTTATGTAGCATTACGATATAACGTATAACGTTATTTAGCATTACGTTATAGCGTATAACGTTATGTAGTATTACGATATATGGCATGACGCAATATAGTATTACGATATAACGTATAACGATATGTAGTGTTACGATATAACGTATAACGTTATGTAGTATTACGATATAACGTATAACGATATGTAGCATTACGATACAACATGTAACCTTATGTAGTATTACGATATAACGT
>NW_025219626.1:0-1218 GCF_014825855.1 Bombus pyrosoma | reverse complement strand
TTCAGAGCAGCGTATTTCCAGTTTTGCATATTCTAGCTTGATTATTCATCTGAACGTATCCCCGCTGATATTGGTGATATGCGGACAATACCGTGCGCTTTATACTCCCCATATGATGTAAAATACGTGGAGCGACATCTGGTTTGCACTGTGTGAAATCTGACCACTGCCAAATCCTGCGTATATCCAGCACATTCGGGCTTCAATATTCATCTGAAAGTATCTCGGCTGCTATTGGCGATACGTTGACAACATGCCGCGATTTACACTCCCGACATGCTGCGGAATACGTGGAACGACATCCTGCTTGCCCTACGTCAACTCTGGTCAAGCTCAAGACCAGCGTAGTTACAGTTTTACACATTCTGTCTTAAATATTCAAATCAACGTATCTCCGCTCCTACTGAAGAGTTGTTAATAATCTCACGCGCATTATAGTCCACATTTACTACCACATACAGAGCACGACATCCGGCCTGCACTATGTCAACTCTGGTCTAGGTCAAATCCAGCGTATTTGCAATTTTGCATATTGAAGCTTGAATATTCAATACAACGTATCGCCGCTACTATTCGAGATATGTCTTCAACCCTGTTCGCGTTATATTCCATATAAGCTGCGAAATACGCGGGACGGCATCCGGTTTGCGCTATGTCAAGTCTGGTCTCGGCGAAAACCAGCGTATTGTCAGTTTTGCATATTCAAACATGAACATTCATCTGAACGTATCCCCGCTGCTTTTGGAGATATGTCGATAATTCGATGCGCGTTATACACCTCATATGTTGCCAATACAGAGCACGGTATCCGGTTTGCGCTAAGTCAGCTCTGGTCAGGGTTAAGACCAGCGTATTACCAGTTTTGTATATTAAAGCTTTAATATTCATTTGGACGTACTTCCGCTACTATTGGTGATATGTCGACAATTCAATGTGCCTTATAGGCCACATTTGCCGCCAAATACAGAACACGACATTCGGTTTGCGCTACGTCAAGTCTGATCTATGTCAAATCCTTGGTATCTGCACTTTTGCATATTCAGACTACAACATTCAATAGGACATATCTCAGTTGCTATTCGTCATATGTCGGCATTCCAATGCGCGTTATACTTCACATATGCTGCCAAATACAGAGCACGACATCCGGTCTGCGCCATGACAACTTTGGTCTAGGTCAAATCCTGTGTATTTGCAGTTTTGCATATTCATGCTACA
>NW_025219625.1:0-1234 GCF_014825855.1 Bombus pyrosoma | reverse complement strand
TGCCGACCAAAAATCAAGAAGTAGGGTACATGGTGCGAGGAACCTAAAACACGAAGTAGGCTTGTCCGCTGCTCGTACGGCTATCGTCGTTGGTAGGTTACGTGGTCCTCCGAAAATGTCGATACAAAATCGTCCCATCGACGTTGGACCGCGAAAATGTATTAGACTGTAATTGATAGTATGTACCATAATTCGACTGTTTGCTTTCGCAAGAACAAGAAACGGTTTTGTCCGGCGAAAATAATTCAGAATTGTAGCGTAAAGCTTGAAGTAAAATGGCTCCATTGAGACGGCAATTTATCTCCGCGACGCCAATTCTCCAGCGAAATATCGACAATGTCACTTACTTTGACGCTCAGTCGTGCAAAGCGTTACATTCTTTCGGTTAAAGTGGAATACTACCTGTATCGTCGCAGATCCGTTATTGAATATTAAATAAAAAATATCACCGCTGTAATTAGAGATTTGTCGCTAATTCGATGCGAGAAATACTCCTCATTTGCTTCCAAATACAACGCACATCGTACGGTTTAGGCTATGTCAACTCTGGTCACTGACAAATCCAGCGTAATTGCAGATTGTCATATTCAGGCTTTCATGTTCATATCAAAGTGTCTCCGTTTCTATATCTGACATGTAGATAATTTGGTGCGCCTGATGCTTCACAAATGCTTCCAAATAAAGAGCACGACATCCGGTTTGCGCTTCGTCTACTCTGGTCAAGGTTAAGACGAGCGTATTTCCAGTTTTGCATATTCATGCATGAATATTCATTTGAAAGTATCTCCGCTGCTATTCTTGATATGCTAATAATTCGATGCGACTTACACTCCCGACATGCTGCGAAACACGTGGAACGACATCCAGCTTGAGCTATGTCAACTCTTGTCTAGGTCAAGACCAGCGTAGTTTCAGTTTTGCATGTTCAAGCATGAATATTCATCTGAACATATATCCGCTGATATTGGCGATATGTCGAAAATTCGATGCGCGTTATACACCTCATACGCTGCCAAATACAGAGCACGACATCCGCTTCGAGTTATGTGAAGTCTGATCTAGGTCAAACCCTGTGTATTTGCGCTTTTGAGTATTCAGACTGCAATATTCAATTGAATGTATCTCAGCTGCTATTCGTCATATGCCGGCATCACGATGCGCGTTATACTTCACATATGCTACCAAATACAGAGCACGACATCTGGGTTGGGGTTAGGTTGGGGTTAGGTTGGGG
>NW_025219624.1:0-2086 GCF_014825855.1 Bombus pyrosoma | reverse complement strand
ATATTGTAATGCTACATAACGTTAAACGTTATACCGTAATGGTAAATAACGTTATACGTTATATCGTACTGCTATATAACGTTATACGTTATACCGCAATGCTACATAACGTTATACGTTATAACCTAATACTACATAACGTTATACGCTATAACGTAACACTATATAACGTTATACGTCATAACGTAATGCTACATAATGTTATACGTTATAACGTAA
Source organism: Bombus pyrosoma (assembly GCF_014825855.1). Lineage (NCBI taxonomy): Eukaryota > Metazoa > Arthropoda > Insecta > Hymenoptera > Apidae > Bombus > Bombus pyrosoma. Next base: position 1,867 of record NW_025219624.1, on the reverse strand, counting down.
TACTACACAACGTTATACGTTATTCCGTAATGCTACATAACGCTATACGTTATAACGCAATGCTCTATAACGCTATACGTTATAACGCAATGCTGTATAACGTTACACGTTATACCGTAATGCTACATAACGTTATACGTCACAACGCATTGCTATATAACGTTATACGTTATAACGTAGTACTACATAACGTTATACGTTATATTGTAATGATACATAACGTTATACGTTATAACGTAATACTATATAACGTTATACGTTATACCGTAATGCTATGTAACGTTATACGTTATACCATAGTGCTACATAACGTTATGCGTTATAACGTAATACTACATAACGTTATACGTTATAACGTAATAGTACATAACGTTATACGTTATAACGTATTACTACATAACGTTATACGTTATAACGTAATACTACATAACGTTATACTCTATAACGTAACACTATATAACGTTATACGTCATAACGCAATGCTATATGACGTTATACGTCATAACGCAATGCTATATAATGTTATACGTTATAACGTAATACTACATAACGTTATACGTCATATTGTAATGCTACATAACATTATACGTCATAACGTAATGCTACATAACGTTATACGTTATAACGTAATACTACATAACGTTATACGTTATACCCTAATGCTACATAACGTTATACGTTATACCGTAATGCTACATAACGTTATACGTTATATTGTAATGCTACATAACGTTATACGTTATACCGTAATGTTTCATAACGTTATACGTTATATCGTACTGCTACACAACGTTATACGTTATACCGTTATGCTACATAACGTTATACGTTATAACGTAATACTACACAACGATATACGTTATAACGTTATACAACATAACGTTATACGCTATAACGTAACACTATATAACGTTATACGTCATAACGCAATGCTATATAACGTTATACGTCATAACGTAATGCTACATAACGTTATACGTTATAGCGTAATACTACATAACGTTATACGTTATACCCTAAAGCTACATAACGTTATACGTTATACCGTAATGCTACATAACGTTATACGTTATATTGTAATGCTACATAACGTTATACGTTATACCGTAATGTTACATAACGTTATACGTTATATCGTACTGCTACACAACGTTATACGTTATACCGTAATGCTACTTAACGGTATACGTTATAACGTTATACAACGTAACGTTATACGCTATAACGTAACACTATATAACGTTATACGTCATAACGCAATGCTATATAACGTTATACGTTATATCATAGTGCTACATAACATTATACGTTAAAACGTAATGCTACATAACGTTATACGTTAAAACGTAATGCTATATAACGTTATACGTCATAACGCAATGCTATATAACGTTATGCGTTGTAACGTAATACTACATAACGTTATACGTTATATTGTAATGCTACATAACGATATACGTTATACCGTAATGGTACATAACGTTATACGTTATACCCTAATGCTACATAACGCTATACGTTATAACGCAATGCTATATAACGTTATACGTTATACCGTAATGCTACATAACGTTATACTTTATAACGTAATGCCACATAACGTTATACGTTATATTGTAATGCTACACAACGTTATACGTCATACCGTTATGCTACATAACGTTATACGTTATAACGTAATACTACACAACGTTATACGTTATACCGTAATGATACATAACGTTATACGTTATAACGTAATACTATATAACGTTATACTTTATAACGTAATGCTATATAACGTTATACGTCACAACGCAGTGCTATATAACGTTATACGTTATAACGTAGTACTACATAACGTTATACGTTATATTGTAATGCTACA
>NW_025219623.1:0-3967 GCF_014825855.1 Bombus pyrosoma | reverse complement strand
GTTATACGTTATAACGTAATGCTGCATAACATTATACGTTATATCGTAATACTACATATCGTTATATGTTATAACGTAATACTACATAACGTTATACGTTGTATCGTAACACTATATAACGTTATACGATATAACATATATCTACATAACGTTATACGTTATAACGTAATGCTACATATCGTTATACGTTATATTGTAATATGACATAACGTTATACGTTATAACGTAATACTACATAACGTTATACGTTAGAACGTAATACTACGTAACGTTATACGTTATAACGTAATGCTACATAACGTTATACGTTATAACATATATCTACGTAGCGTTATACGTTATAACGTAATACTACATAACGTTATACGTTACATCCTAATACCATATAACGTTATACGTTATAACGTATTGCTATATAACGTTATACGTTATAACATATGTCTACATAACGTTATACGTTATAAAGTAATGCTACATAACGTTATACGCTATAACGTAATACTACATGACCTTATACGTCATATCGCAATATGACAAAACGTTATACGTTATAACGTAATAGTACATAACGTTGTACTTTATATCGTAATGCTACATGACCTTATACGTTATATCGCAATATGACAAAACGTTATACGTTATAACGTAATAGTACATAACGTTATACGTTACATCCTAATACCATATAACGTTATACGTTATAACGTAATACTATATAACGTTATACGTTATAACGTAATGCTGCATAACGTTATACGTTATATCGTAATACTACATGTCGCTATATGTTATAACGTAATGCTACATAACGTTATACGTTACATCCTAATACCATATAACGTTATACGTTATAACGTAATGCTACATAACGTTATACGTTATAACGTAATGCTACATAACGTTATACGCTATAACGTAATACTACACGACCTTATACGTTATATCGCAATATTGCAAAACGTTATACGTTATAACGTAATATTACATAACGTTATACGTTATAACGTAATGCTACATAACGTTATACGCTATAACGTAATACTACATGACGTTATACGTTATATGGTAATATGACATAAAGTTATACGTTATAACGAAATACTACATAACGTTATACGTTATAACGTAATACTACGTAACGTTATACGTTATAACGTAATGCTACATAACGTTATACGTTATAACGTAATGCTACATAACGTTATACGTTATAACATATATCTACGTAGCGTTATACGTTATAACGTAATGCTACATAACGTTATACTTTATAACATATACCTACGTAGCGTTATACGTTATAACGTAATGCTACATAACGTTATACGTTATATCGTAATACTGCATATCGCTATATGTTATAACGTAATACTACATAACTTTATACGTTATAACGTAATACTACATAACGTTATACGTTACATCCTAATACCAAATAAAGTTATACGTTATAACGTATTGCTATATAACGTTATACGTTATAACGTAAAGCTACATAACGTTTTACGTTACATCGTAATACTACGTATCGCTATATGTTATAACGTAATGCTACAAAATGTTATACGTTACATCCTTATACCATATAACGTTATACGTTATAACGTATTGCTATATAACGTTATACGTTATAACATATGTCTACATAACGTTATACGTTATAACGTAATGCTACATAACGTTATACGCTATAACGTAATACTACATGACCTTATACGTTATATCGCAATATGACAAAACGTTATACGTTATAACGTAATAGTACATAACGTTGTACGTTATAACGTAATGCTACATGACCTTATAGGTTATATCGCAATATGACAAAACGTTATACGTTATAACGTAATAGTACATAACGTTATACGTTATAACGTAATACTATATAACGTTATACGTTATAACGTAATGCTACATAACGTTATACGTTACATCCTAATACCATATAACGTTATACGTTATAACGTAATACTATATAACGTTATACGTTATAACGTAATGCTACATAACGTTATACGTTATAACGTAATGCTACATAACGTTATACGCTATAACGTAATACTACACGACCTTATACGTTATATCGCAATATTGCAAAACGTTATACGTTATAACGTAATAGTACATAACGTTATATGTTATAACGTAATGCTACATAACGTTATACGCTATAACGTAATACTACATGACGTTATACGTTATATCGTAATATGACATAAAGTTATACGTTATAACGTAATACTGCATAACGTTATACGTTATAACGTAATACTACATGACGTTATACGTTATATCGTAATATGACATAAAGTTATACGTCATAACGTAATAGTACATAACGTTATACGTTATAACGTATTTTTATATAACGTTATACGTTGTAACATATGTCTACATAACGTTATACGCTATAACGTAATGCTACATAACGTTATACGCTATAACGTCATACTACATGACCTTATACATTATATCGCAATATGACAAAACGTTATACGTTATAACGTAAGAGTACATAACGTTGTACGCTATAACGTAATACTACATGACGTTATACGTTATATCGTAATATGACATAAAGTTATACGTCATAACGTAATACTACATAACGTTATACGTTATAACGTAATACTACGTAACGTTATACGTTATAACGTAATGCTACATAACGTTATACGTTATAACATATATCTACGTAGCGTTATACGTTATAACGTAATGCTACATAACGTTATACGTTATATCGTAATACTGGATATCGCTATATGTTATAACGTAACACTACATAACGTTATACGTTGTATCTTAACACTATATAACGTTATACGATATAACATATATCTACATAGCGTTATACGTTATAATGTAATGTTACATATCGTTATACGTTATATTGTAATATGACATGACGTTATACGTTATAACGTAATACTACATAACCTTATACGTTATAACGTAATACTACGTAACGTTATACGTTATAACGTAATGCTACATAACGTTATACGTTATAACATATATCTACGTTGCGTTATACGTTATAACGTAAAGCTACATAACGTTATACGTTATATCGTAATACTACATATCGCTATATGTTATAACGTAATGCTACATAACGTTATACGTTACATCCTAATACCATATAACGTTATACGTTATAACGTATTTTTATATAACGTTATACGTTATAACATACGTCTACATAACGTTATACGTTATAACGTAATGCTACATAACGTTATACGCTATAACGTAATACTACATGACCTTATACGTTATATCGCAATATGACAAAACGTTATACGTTATAACGTAATAGTACATAACGTTGAACGTTATATCGTAATGCTACATGACCTTATACCTTATATCGCAATATGACAAAACGTTATACGTTATAACGTAATAGTACATAACGTTATACGTTGCAACGTAATACTATATAACGTTATACTTTATAACGTAATGCTACATAACGTTATACGTTATAACGTAATGCTACATAACGTTATACGTTATAACATATATCTACATAGCGTAATACGTTATAACGTAATGCTACATAACGTTATACGTTACATCCTAATACCATATAACGTTATACGTTATAACGTAATACTATATAACGTTATACGATGTAACGTAATGCTACATAACGTTATACGTTATATCGTAATACTACATATCGCTATATGTTATAACGTAATGCTACATAACGTTATACGTTACATCCTAATACCATATAACGTTATACGTTATAACGTGATACTATATAACGTTATACGTTATAACGTAATGCTACATAACGTTATACGTTATAACGTAATGCTACATAACGTTATACGCTATAACGTAATACTACATGACCTTATACGTTATATCGCAATATTGCAAAACGTTATACGTTATAACGTAATAGTACATAACGTTATACGTTATAACGTAATACTACATAACGTTATAC
>NW_025219622.1:0-1241 GCF_014825855.1 Bombus pyrosoma | reverse complement strand
GTACCCGGAATACACGCGAGCGAGTACGCCACGCGGCAGTTTGAAAGAACTGAGCGATCGTGAACCGATAAATGCCGGGAATAATTTTTCCAATGTGGTAAACGAGGAGATCAAGAAAGACGAGATTTATATTTTTCGTTCCAAGATGGATAAGTATCTTTGTACAGAATGAGCTCACAATGCACTTAACATAGATATCCATCTTACGATTAATTAAGGCTAAAACGCACGCATCCCACGGTGTCCCACGGTGTCCCACGGTGCCCCCGCAGGGGGGTATTAGTCCAGCTTAGATCATCCAAAATTCTTTTGGCGGCTTTTGGTGACCCAAACTGGACTATATTAGCGTAGTTCTTAGCTTGGTATCGTTTTCCAAAGATTAATCAACTGATTAATATTTGGAAAACGATACCAATTACCGGGTCTCACCACGAGGAGGTGACTACGCAAGAGACCCGCCCATGAGTTATTTAACATTATGCATCGGTCTCGACATTCGACCTATTGGCAAGAATGTCGAGTTCTGACTCTATTTGATCATGGGCCTGCGTAAAGAGACAGTTATTTCGTAGCCTAACCGCGAAATATCTATCTCCTACGCAGCAGTTACACGAATCTTTACAAACGTGAAACAAAGCTTACACAACGCAATATCTATCTCCCACACAACGCAACATGCATCTCACACACGACGATTACGTCGATCTGTACAAACATCGTACAATAATTCGCAACCCTATCGGCAACATTCCGTATCAAAGACACATTTGTCTAGCTTGCAACGAAAGAAAGAAAATGAGGCTACTATGGAAAAGGAGCCCCAACAATCAGACGACGAAGGAAACACCGCGGCGCGCCCGGAATGAACGAAATCGCGATCTCTCGAAAGAACTAACAAACCTACGTGACGTACCCCCGTGCACCAGATAACCCTAAGGTTCAGCGGAAAGCCCAAGCATTGACCTTCGCTCGATTCCTGTCACCTCACTTGCAACTTATCACGGTCGATGGCACCGACCGATGATACCAGTGATCCAGCAATTGGGCCTGCAATTTAACACACTCCAACTGAACAAGCGACGGCCCGGGGAGGGACCGCTGATCAGGATTACAAAGGCAAGGCCCCAACTGAACAGTGGGGTCCACCCCCGCGGGTTTGCCACTTGAACAGAATTACGGAGGACGTTAAATGCAGGTCCCTGTCCAAGTACCGAAGTACCAATCGGACAGCATTGCAGATC
>NW_025219621.1:0-1249 GCF_014825855.1 Bombus pyrosoma | reverse complement strand
TAACGTTATATACTATTACGTTATAACGTATAACGTTATGTAGTATTACGTTATAACGTATATCGTTATGTGGTAATACGTTATAATGTATAACGTTCAGTAGTATAACGTTATAACGCATAAGATTTTGTGGTATTAAGTTATAACGTATAACGTTATATACTATTACAATATAATGTATAACGTTATATGGTGTTACGTTATAACGCATAACGTTATATAGTAATACGTTATAACGTATAACGTTATGTATTATTACGTTATAACGTATAGCGTTTTGTAGTACTACGTCAAAGCGTATAACCTAATATACTATCAGGTTATAACGGCTAATGTTATGTAGTATTACATTACATCGTATAACGTTATGTAGTATTACGTTATAAGGTATAAGGTTATGTAGTATTACGTTATAACATATAACGTTATGTAGTATTACGTTATATCGTATAACGTTCTGTAGTAATACGTTATAACTTATAACGTTATGTATTATTACGTTATAACGTATAGCGTTATGTAGTATTACGTCAAAACGTATAACCTTATATACTATCGCGTTATAACGTATAATGTTATGTAGTATTACGTTACATCGTATAACGTTATATAGTATTACGTTATAACGTGTAACGATAGATAGTATTACGTTATAACGTATAATGTTATATAGTATTAGCTTATAATGTATATCGTTATATTCTAATACGATATGACGTATAGCGTTCAGCAGTATTAAGGTATAACGTATGTCGTTATATGGTAATACTTTATAACGTATAACGTACAGTAGTAATACGTTATAGCGTATAACGTTATGTATTAATACGTTATAACGTATAGCGTTACGTAGTATTACGTTACAACGTATAACGTTATGTAGTGTTGCGTTATAACATATAACGTTATGTAGTATTACATTACATCGTATAGCGTTATGTATTAATACGATATAACGTATAGCGTTATGTAGTAATACGTCAAAACGTATAACCTTATATACTATCACGTTATAACGTATAATGTTATGTAGTATTACGTTACATCGTGTAACGTTATGTAGTATTACGTTATAACGTATAACGTTATGTATTAATACGTTATAACGTATAGCGTTATGTAGTATTACGTTAAAACGTATAACGTTATATACTATTACGTTATAACGTATAACGTTATATAGTATTAGCTTATAATGTATATCGTTATATTCTAATACGATATGACGTATAGCGTTCAGTAGTATTAC
>NW_025219620.1:0-1339 GCF_014825855.1 Bombus pyrosoma | reverse complement strand
CAGAAAGGAACATTTAGCAAAGTTAAAGGAGAATCCGGCTCTTATGAGAGTATCTAACACGGTGTCCAATCTTTCTATGGCTTGATCTATCTAATAATTAGGATGTTAACCAGTAAACAATAACGTGCGAGTAGGCGAGGTCGTCTAAGGCATTGAGAATGGCCTTATAAAAAAACGAACGGTACATTTTTTTTTTTTTTTTTTTTTTTTTCTTTTCTTTAATCCAAACGGCATCATTGTATACTCGTATTGACCGTCGGGAGTAACAAATGCTGTATACTCCGTAGAATCAAAAATGAATAAAGTATCTCGCTTTTTGCAACCTCGCGATCTGATCCGCAATAAGAGATAGAGGATACCGATCCGCGACCGTATCTCCATTTGGTCCTCGAAAACTACACATAATCTATCTGAGGGATCTTTCTTCTCCACGAGTAGCATAGGGCTCGCAAACGGTGAATTACTAGGCCTTATGATTTTGCTCAAATTAATTCGCTTATTCGCTCACGTGCTATTCTGTGCTCTTCCTCACTAAGTCTATAAGGACTTCTTCGTACGGTGATGTTAGGGCCAATTAATCGTATTTCCGACTGGCTTGTATTTACGCGAGTACGTAGAAGACCCGTAACGAATGAATCTTTGAATTTTCGAGAAGAGGAGTTAATCGACTTTTATTATTCCCGTATACGTCAGTGTCAACTTCAATAGTATCGATTTCGTTTTCAGCGGTTTTATTACAGACGTTAATTAATTTTGTTTTACACATAGCGAGGCTATTTTGTGCATTATTACGTTAAAAATTGGACTTGAAATTTCACGGTCGATCACGATATCATATTTTAGATAATTATTGGTAAAAACATAAGAGTTTATCTATAATGTAAAACCATTAGTACATGCGATGAACAAGGTTTGAGATGTAGATTTAATACAAATATTTCTTGTTCCCCGGTTTGCTACTATATCAATCGTTCTTTTGCCAGAAGATCTCAAGACCACGGATTCTTTAATCAGTGAACACTCGGCTCCAAAATCGGAGTAAAATGGAAACGACTCACCCAGGTGACTTGATTTACCAGTTGACGCATCCACTAAGTAGAAATCGACTCGATTCTCGTTACCGAAATTATAGTTTCCTTCCGGAGCACTGCTTTGTAAAGGATTTTCCTCCATAATCAGATTGACAGCTGCACACCATGCAGCGGGGTCGGAGCTCGTGGTTTCAGGGTTGAAATGCGGTAGCGAAAAATTGTTAGATTCCGCACACGATTTTTGCACTAGTGACTGAATTAACTCGCGCACGATTTTCGTAAGCTCTTTCTCTGTTATAACCGGCACT
>NW_025219619.1:0-1014 GCF_014825855.1 Bombus pyrosoma | reverse complement strand
ATACGTTATAGCATAATACTGTATAACGTTATACGATACATCATAATACTATATAACGTTATACATTATATCGTAATACCATATAACGTTATACGATATATCGTAATACTATATAACGTTATACGTTATAACGTAATGCCATATAACGTTATACGTTATATCATAATACTATATAACGTTATACGTTATATCGTAATACTATATAACGTTATACGTTATAGCATAATACTGTATAACGTTATACGATACATCATAATACTATATAACGTTATAGGTTATATCGTAATACCATATACCGTTATACGTTATATCGTAATACTATATAACGTTATACGTTATATCGTAATACCATATAACGTTATACGTTATATCGTAATACCATATAACGTTATACGTTATATCGTAATACCATATAACGTTATACGTTATATCGTAATACCATATAACGTTATACGTTATATCGTAATACTATATAACGTTATACGTTATAACGTAATGCCATATAACGTTATACGTTATATCGTAATTCTGTATAACGTTATACGCTATATCGTAATACTATGTAACGTTATACGTTATATCGTAATACTACATGACGTTATACGTTATATCACAATACTATATAACGTTATACGTTATAACGTAATACCATATAACGTTATTGATTACAACGTAATACCACATACCTCTTTACGTTATATCATAATACCATATAACGTTATACGTTATATCCTAATACTATATAACGTTATACGTTATATCGTAATACCATATATCGTTAAACGTTATATCGTAATACTACATGTCGTTATACGTTATATCACAATACTATATAACGTTATACGTTATAACGTAATACCATATAACGTTATTGATTACAACGTAATACCACATATCTCTATACGTTATATCGTAATACCATATAACGTTATACGTTATATCATAATACTACTTAACCTAATACGTTATAATGTAATATCACATATCGTTATACGTTATATCGTAATACCATAT
>NW_025219618.1:0-1021 GCF_014825855.1 Bombus pyrosoma | reverse complement strand
CGTATTTGCAGTTTTGCGTATTCGGGTTTCAATATTCAATTCAACGTTTCTCCGCTGCTATTGGTGATATGTCGATAATTCGATGCGCGTTATACACCACATATGCTGCGAAATACAGAGCACAACATCCGGTTTGAGCTATATCAACTCTGGGCAATGCCAAACCCATCGTATTTGCAGCTTTGTATATTCAAGCTTGAATATTCATCTGAACCTATCTCCGATGCTATTCGAGATATGTCTTCAACCCCATGCGCGGTATACTCCATATATGCTGCGAAATACGTGGAATGACACCAAGTTTGCGCTATGTCAACTCCGGTCCAGGTTAAGACCAGCGTAGTTTCAGTTTTGCATATTCAATCATGAATATTCATCTGAACATATCTCCGCTGCCATTGGTGATATGTCGATAATTCGATGCGTTTTATACTCCACATATGGAGCAAAATACGTGGTACGTCTTCCGGTATGCGCTATGTCATCTCTGGTCTAGGTTAAGGCCAGCGTATTTCCAGTTTTCAATTTCCAAGCATGAATATTCATCTGAACACATCTCCGCTGCTATTGGTGATATGCCTATAATTCGATGCGCGTCATACTCCACATATGTTGCCAAATACGTGGTACGACATCCGGTTTGCGCTATGTCAACTCTAGGCTCTGCAAAATTCTGCGTAGATGCACTTTTGCCTATTCATGCTTCAATATTCTATTGATTGTGTATTTGTTGAGATTCGAGATATGTCTATAATTCTATGCGCGTGATACACCCCATATGCTGCCAAATACAGAGCACGACATTCGGTTTGCGCTACGTCAACTCTGGTCAGGGTTAAGACCAACGTATTACTAGTTTAGCATATTAAAGCATTAATATTCATCTGGACGTACCTCCGCTACTATTGGTGATATGTCGACAATTCAATGAGCATTATAGGCCACATTTGGCGGCAAATACAGAGCACGACATTCGGTTTGCGCTATGTCAAGTCTGATCTAGGTCAAATCCTGTGTATTT
>NW_025219617.1:0-1373 GCF_014825855.1 Bombus pyrosoma | reverse complement strand
TGCGTGTAGAATGGAGAAAAAAGAGCGCTTAAACGTTAGAAATATCTCAATCGGGAAAGAAATAACAGTTAATTATCTTCAAAACTCGAGTTACGATTGCATTTCGTATGCTACTTTTATGCCTTCGATGCTGAACGTGCTGTGCACTACGTGCTGCTCGTAAAATGGAGAGAAAAGAGCGCTTAAACGTTAGAAATATTTCAATCAGGAACGAAATAACAGTTAATTATCATCTGAATCATGTTGCGATAGCAATTTTCGAGCTCCATTGTTTGTTTCGACGCTGAACGAGCCGGGCACTACTTGCTGCGTGTAAAATAGAGAAAATCGGGCTTTTAAACGTTAAAAATATCTCAGTCAGCAAAGAAATAACAGATAATTAACGTTAAAATCGAGTTACGATTGCATTTCGCATGCTGCTTTTATGGCTACGATGCTGAAGGTAAAGTGCAGTACGTGCTGCGTATAGAATGGAGGAAAAAGAGCGTTTAAGCGTTAGAAATATCTCAATCGGGAACGAAATAACAGTTAATTATCATCGAAATCATGTTGCGATTGCAGTTTTCGATCTCCTTTGCTCGTTTCGACGCTGAACGTGGCGGGCGCTGAGTTCGGCGTGTAAAATGGAGAAAAATGAGCTCTTAAACGTTAGAAATATCTCAATCGGGACCGAAATAACAGTTAATTATCTTCAAAACTCGAGTTACGATTGCATTTCTTATGCTGCTTTTATGGCTTCGATGCTGAACGTAAAGTGCAGTACGTGCTGCGTATAGAATGGAGGAAAAAGAGCGCTTAAGCGTTAGAAATATCTCAATCAGGAACGAAATAACAGTTGTTTATCATCAAAATCGAGTTACGATTGCATTCAGCAAACTACTTTTATGCCTTCGATGCTGAACGTGGCGGGCGCTGAGCTCGGCGTGTGAAATGGAGAAAATCAGGCTTTTAAACGTTAAAAATATCTCAGTCAGCAAAGAAATAACAGATAATTAACGTTAAAATCGAGTTACGATTGCATTCTGCAAGCTTCTTTTGTAGCTTCGACGCTGAGCGTACTGTGCAGTACGTGCTGCACGTAAAATGGAGAGAAAAGAGCGCTTAAACGTTAGAAATATCTCAATCGGGAACGATATAACAGTTAATTATCATCGAAATCATGTTACGGTTGCACTTTTCGAGCTCCATTGTTTGTTTCGTCGCTGAACGTGCCGGGCACTACTTGCTGCGTGTAAAATAGAGAAAATCGGGCTTTTAAACGTTAAAAATATCTCAGTCAGCAAAGAAATAAAAGATAATTAACGTTAAAATCGAGTTACGATTGCATTTCGTATGCTACTTTTATGCCTTCGATGCTGAACGTGCTGTGCACT
>NW_025219616.1:0-1386 GCF_014825855.1 Bombus pyrosoma | reverse complement strand
CGTTATACGTTATATCGTAATGCTCCATAACGTTATATCGTAATACTATATAAAGTTATACGTTATAAGGTAATACTACATAGCGTTATACGTTATAACGTAACTGTACATAACTTTATACGTTATATCGTAATGCTACATAACGTTATACGTTATAAGATAATACTACATAGAGCCATACGTTATAACGTAATACTACATATCGTTATACGTTATAACGTAATAGTACATAACGTTATACGTTATATCGTAATGCTACATAACGTTATACGTTATATCGTAATACTATATAAAGTTACACGTTATAAGGTAATACTACATAGCGTTATACGTTATAATGTAATACTATATATTGTTATACGTTATAACGTAATACTGCATAACAATATACGTTATTCCGTAATACGACATATCGTTATACGTTATATCGTAATGCTACATAACGTTATACGTTATATCGTAATACTATATAATGTTATACGTTATAAGGTAATACTACATAGCGTTATACGTTATAATGTAATACTGCATATAGTTATATGTTATATCGTAATACCATATAACGTTATACGTTATACCCTAATACGACATATCGTTATACGTTATATCGTAATGCTACATAATGTTATACGTTAAATCGAAACACTATATATAGTTATACGTTATAAGATAATACTACATAGAGCTATACGTTATAACGTAATACTACATAACGTTATACGTTATTACATAATAGTACATAACGTTATACGTTATATCGTAATGCTATATAACGTTATACGTTATATCGTAATACTATATAAAGTTATACGTTATAAGGTAATACTACATAGCGTTATACGTTACATCGTAATGCTACATAACGTTATACGTTATTTCGTAATACTATATAAAGTTATACGTTATAAGGTAATACTACATAGCGTTATACGTTATATCGTAATACTACATAACGTTATACGTTATATCGCAATGCAACATAACGTTACACGATATATCGTAATACCATATAACGTTACACGTTATAAGGTAACACTACATAGCGTTATACGTCATATCATAATACTACATAACGTTATACGTTATATCGTAATGTTACATAACGTTATACGTTATATCGTTATACTATATAAAGTTATACGTTATAAGGTAATACTACATAGCGTTATACGTTATAATGTAATACCATATATTGTTATACGTTATAACGTAATTCTACATAACAATATACGTTCTATCTTAATACTACAAATCGTTAAACGTTAAATCGTAATGCTACATAACGTTACACGTTATATCGTAATACTACATAACCTTATACGTTATAACGTAATACTAGATATGGTTATACGTTATATCGTAATACTACATAACGTTATACGTTAT
>NW_025219615.1:0-1048 GCF_014825855.1 Bombus pyrosoma | reverse complement strand
CAGAGTTGACATAGCGCAGACCGGATGCCGTTCCACGTATTTCGCTGCTTATATGGAATATAACGCGCACAGGGTTGAAGACATATGTCGAATAACAGCGGCGATACGTTGTATTGAATATTCAAGCCTGAATATGCAAAGCTGCAAATGCGCTGGATTTCGCGCTGCCCAGATTTGCCGTAGCGCAAACCGGATGTCGTGCTCTGTATTTGGCAGGATATGTGAAGTATAACGCGCATTGTATTGTCGACATATCACCAATAGCAGCGTAGACCTGTTCAGATGAATATTCATGATTGAATATGTAAAACTGAAACTACGCTGGTCTTGACCTAGACCAGAGCAGGCATACCGCAAACCAGATGTCGCTCCACGTATTTGCAGGATATGTGGAGTATAACGCGCATTCTAATGACTACAGATGATCAATAGCAGCAGAGGATCATTCATTTGAATATTGAAGTCTGAATATGCAAAAGTACAAATACGCAGGATTTGACCTAGACCAGAAATGACGTGGCGCAAACCGATTTTTGTGCTCTGTATTTGGCAGCAAATGTATAGTGTAAAGCGCATCGAATTATCGACATATCACCAATAGCAGCGGAGATACGTTGAATTGAATATTGAAGCCCGAATATGCAAAACTGCAAATAAGCTGGATTTGGTCTCGCCGAAGGTTAAGATAGGACAAACAGGATGTCATGCTCTCTGGTTGGCAACGTATGTGGCGTATAACGCACATAGAACTATCGACATATCACCAAAAGCAGCGGAGATACGTTTAGATGAATATACAAGCTTGTATATACAAACCTGGAAATACGCTGGTCTTAACCTAGACCGGACTTCACATAGCTAAAATCGGATATCGTGTACCGTATTAGGCAGCATATAGAGAGCATAAAGCGCAACAAATTAGCGACACATAACCAATAGAGGCTGAGATACCTTGAACTGAATATTCAAACTTGAATATGCAAAACTGGAACTACGCTGGTTTTGACCTAGACTAGAGTTAACATAGTGCAAACCGGATGCCGTGCTC
>NW_025219614.1:0-1044 GCF_014825855.1 Bombus pyrosoma | reverse complement strand
TAACGTATAACGTAATATCGTATTATGTTATAACGTATAACGTTATATAGTAATATGATATATAGTATAACATCATATGGTATTTCGATATAACGTATAACGTTATATAGTATTATGATATAACGTATAACGTTATATAGAATTATGATATAACGTATAACGTTATATAGTATTATGATATAACGTATAACGTTATATAATATTATTATATAACGCATAACGTTATATGGCATTACGTTATGACGTATAACGTTATATGGTATTACGTTATAACATATAACGTTATATGGTATTACGATATAACGTGTAACGTTATATGGCATTACGATATAACGTATAACGTTATATGGTATTACGATATAACGTATAACGTTATAGGGTATTACGATTTAACGTATAACGATATGTGGTATTACGTTGTAACGTATAACGTAATATCGTATTATGATATAACGTATAACGTTATATAGTAATATGATATATAGTATAACGTAATATCGTATTATGATATAACGTATAACGTTATATAGTAATATGATATATAGTATAACATCATATGGTATTACGATATAACGCATAACGTTATATAGTATTATGATATAACGTATAACGTAATATAGAATTATGATATAACGTATAACGTTATATAGTATTATGATATAACGTATAGCGTTATATGGTATAAAGATATAACGAATAACGTTATATAGTATTATGATATATAGTATAACATCATATGGTAATACGATATAACGTATAACGTTATCTGGAATTACGATTTAACGTATGACGATATGTTGTATTACGTTATAACGTATAACGTTATATGGTATTACGATATAACCTATAACGTTATATGGCATTACGATGATACGTATAACGTTATATAGCATTATGATATATAGTATAACGTTATATAGTATTACGATATAATGTATAACGTTATATAGTATTATGATATAACGTATAACGTTATATAGTATTACGTTATAACGTATAACGTTATATAGTATTATGATATAACGTATAACGTTATATACTATT
>NW_025219613.1:0-1742 GCF_014825855.1 Bombus pyrosoma | reverse complement strand
ATAACGTTACACGTTATAACGTAATACCATATAACGTTATACGTTATATCGTAATATTATATAACGTTATACGTTATATTGTAATACTATATAACGTTATACGTTATATCGTAATACCACATGTCGTTATACGTTATATCGTAGTACCATATAACGTTATACGTTATACCATAATACTATATAACGTTATACGTTATAACGTAATACCACATATCGTTATACGTTATATCGTCATACCATATAACGTTCTTGGCTATATCGGCATACCATACAACATTATACGTTGTATCGTAATATTATATAACGTTATACGTTATATTTTAATACTATATAACGTTATTCGTTATAACGTAATACCACATATCGTTATACGTTATATCGTAATACCACATATCGCTATACGTTATATCGTAATACCACATAACGTTATACGTTATATCATAATACTACTTAATATTATATGTTATAACGTAATACCACATATCGTTATACGTTATATCGTAATACCATATAACGTTATCCGTTATGCGGTAATACCATATAACGTTATGCGTTATATCGTAATATCATATAACGTTATACGTTATATCGTAATACTATATAACGTTATACGTTATAACGTAATATCACATATCGTTATTCGTTATATCGTAATACCATATAACGTAATACGTTACAAAGTAATACCACATATCGTTATACGTTATATCGTAATACCATATAACGTTATACGTTATATCATAATACTACCTAACGTTATACGTTATATCGTAATACTATACAACGTTATACGTTATAACGTAATATCACATATCGTTATACGTTATATCGTAATACCATATAACGTTATACGTTACAACGTAATACGACATATCGTTATACGTTATATCGCAATACCATATAACGTTATACGTTATATCATAATACTATATAACGTTATACTATATATCATAATACGATATAACGTTATACTATATATCATAATACTATATAACGTTACACGTTATATCGTAATACTATATAACGTTATACGTTATATCCTAATACCATATAACGTTATACGTTATATCGTAATACCATATAACGTTATTTGTTATAACGTAATACCACATATCGTTATACGTTATATCGTAATACCATATAACGTTATACGTTATATCGTAATACCATATAACGTTATTTGTTATAACGTAATACCACATATCGTTATACCTTATATCGTAATACCATATAACGTTCTTCGTTATATCGTAATACCATATAATGTTATATGTTATATCGTAATACCACATATCGTTATACGTTATATCGTAATACCACATATCGGTATACGTTATATCGCAATACCACATAACGTTATACGTTATATCATAATACTACTTAACGTTATGTGTTATAACGTAATACCACATATCGTTATACGTTATATCGTAGTACCATATAACGTTATCCGTTATGCGGTAATACCATATAACGTTATGCTTTATATCGTAATATCATATAACGTTATACGTTATATCGTAATACTATATAACGTTATACAATATATCATAATACGATATAACGTTATACTATATATCATAATACTATATAACGTTACACGTTATAACGTAATACCATATAACGTTATACGTTATATCGTAATATTATATAACGTTATACGTTATATTGTAATACTATATAACGTTATACGTTATATCGTAATACCACATGTCGTTATACGTTATATCGTAGTACCATAT
>NW_025219612.1:0-2087 GCF_014825855.1 Bombus pyrosoma | reverse complement strand
CGTTATAACGTATAACCTTATACAGAACTACGATATAACGTATAACGTTATGTAGTACTACGTTATGACGTATAACGTTGAATAGTATTACGTTATGACGTATAACGATATGTAGTATTATGATATAACGTATAACGTTATATATTACTACGGTATAGCGTATAACGTTATACGGTATTACGATATAACATATAACGTTATATAGTACTACGTAATGACGTATAACGTTCTGTAGTATGATGATATAACGTATAACGTTATATAGTACTACGTTATGACGTATAACGTTGTATAGTATTACGTTATGACGTGTAACGTTGTGCAGTATTATGATATAACATATAACGTTATATGTTACTACGATATAGCATAAAACGTTATACGGTATTACTATATAACATATAACGCTGTATAGTACTACGTTATGACGTATAACGTTGACCAGTACTACGTTATGACTTATAACCATGTGTAGTATTCTGAAATAACGTTTAACGTTACATGGTATTACGTTATAACGTATAACCTTATGCTGTACTACGATATAACGTATAACGTTATATAGTACTACGTTATGACTATAACGTTATATAGTATTACGTTATGACGTATAACGTTATGACTATAACGTTATATAGTATTACGTTATGACGTATAACGTTGTGCAGTATTATGATATAACGTATAACGTTATATGATATTACGATATAACATATAACGTTATATAGTACTACGTTATGACGTATAACGTTGTATAGTATTACGTTGTAACTTATAACGATATATAGTATTACGTTATAACGTATAACGACATATAGTACTACGTTATGACGTAAAACGATGTGTAGTATTATGATATAAAGTATAACGTTACATGGTATGACGTTATAACGTATAACCTTATACAGTATTACGATATAACATATAACGTTATAAAGTACTACGTTATGACGTATAACGTTGAATAGTATTACGTTATGACGTATAACGATGTGTAGTATTATGATATAAGGTATAACGTTATATGTTACTACGATATAGCGTATAACGTTATACGGTGTTACGATATAACGTATAACGTTATATAGTACTACGTTATGACGTATAACGTCGCGTAGTATTATGATATAACGTATAACGTTATATGTTACTACGATATAGCGTATAACGTTATACGGTATTACGATATAACATATAACGTTATATAGTACTACGTTATGACGTGTAACGTTCTGTAGTATGATGATATAACGTATAACGTTATATAGTACTACGTTATGGCGTATAACGTTGTATAGTATTACGTTATGACGTATAACGTTGTGCAGTATTATGATATAACGTATAACGTTATATGTTACTACGATATACCGTATAACGTTATACGGTATTACGATATAACATATAATGTTATATGGTATTACGATATAACATATAACGTTATATAGTACTACGTTATGATATATAACGATGTGCAGTATTATGATATAACGTATAACGTTATATGTTACTACGATACAGCATATAATGTTATACGGTATTACGATATAACATATAACGTTGTATAGTACTACGTTATGACGTATAACGTTGTATAGTATTACGTTATGACGTATAACGTTGTGTAGTATTATGATATAACGTATAACGTTATATGCAATTACCATATAGCTTATAACGTTATACGGTATTACGATATAACATATAACGTTACATAGTACAACCTTATGTCGTATATCGTTATATAGTATTACGTTGTGACTTATAACGTTATATAGTATTACGCTATGACGTATAACGATGTGCAGTATTATGATATAACGTATAACGTTATATGTTACTACGATATAGCGTATAACGTTATACGGTATTACGATATAACATATAACGTTATAAAGTACTACGTTATGACGTATAACGTTGAATAGTATTACGTTATGACGTATAACGATGTGTAGTATTATGATATAACGTATAACGTTATATGTTACTACGATATAGCGTATAACGTTATACGGTATTACGATATAACGTATAACGTTATATAGTACTACGTTATGACGTATAACGTCGCGTAGTATTATGAT
>NW_025219611.1:0-1071 GCF_014825855.1 Bombus pyrosoma | reverse complement strand
TATAACGTATAACGTTATGTAGTATTACGATATAACGTATAACGTTATGTAGCATTAGGTTATAACGTATAACGTTATATAATAATGTGTTATAACGTTTAACGTTATGTAGTATTACGATATAACGTATAACGTTATGTAGCATTAGGTTATAACGTATAACGTTATGTACTATTGTGCTATAACGTATAACGTTATGCAGTATGACCATATAACGTATAACGTTATGTAGCATTAGGTTATAACGTATAACGTTATGTACCATTATGTTATAACGTATAACGTTATGTGGTATTACGATATAACGTATAACGTTATGTAGCATTAGCTTATAACGTATAACTTTATGCACTATTATGTTAAAACGTATAACGTTATGTACTATTGCGTTATAAGGTATAACGTTTCGTAGTATTACGATGTAACGTATAACGTTATGTACTGTTATGTTATAACGTATAACGTTTTGTACTATTACGTTATAACGTATAACGTTATATAGTGTAACGATATAACGTGTATCGTTATGTAGCATTACGTTGTAGCGTATGACGTTATATAGTATAACAATATAACGTATAACGTTATGTAGTATTACGATGTAACGTATAACGTTATGTAGCATTAGGTTATAACGTTTAACGTTATATAATAATGTGTTATAACGTTTAACGTTATGTAGTATTACGATATAACTTAGAACGTTATGTAGCATCAGGTTATAACGTATAACGTTATGTACTACTGTGTTATAACGGATAACGTTATATACTATTGCGTTATAATGTATAACGTTACGTAGTATTACGATGTAACTTATAACGTTATGTAGCATTAGGTTATAACGTATAACGTTATGTAGTATCACGATATATCATTATGTAGTATTACGATATAACGTATACCGTTATGTAGTATTATGATATAACGTATAACGTTATATGGTAATACTTTATAACGGTTAACGTTATGTGGTATAACGTTATAACGTATGACATAATGTAGTATTACTTTATAACGTATGACGTTATGTGGCATTACGATCTAACGTATAACGTTATGTAGCATTAG
>NW_025219610.1:0-2153 GCF_014825855.1 Bombus pyrosoma | reverse complement strand
ATAGGTTCAGATGAATATTCATGCTTGAATATGCAAAAGTGGAAATGCGCAGCTCTTGACCTGGACCAGAGTTGACGTAGCGCAATCCAGATGTCGCGCCCTGTATTTGGCGGCATATGTGAAGTATAACGCGCGTCGAATTATCGACATATCACCAAATGCAGTGGAGATACGTCCAAATGAATATTCAAGCATGAATTTGAAAAACTAGAAATGCGTTGGTCTTAACCTAGACCAGAGTTGACGTAGCGCAAACCGGAAGTCGCGCTCTGTATTTGGTAGCATTTGTGAAGTGTCACGCGCATCGAAATGCCAACATATTACCAATAGCAGCAGGTACATGATCAATTGAATATTGTAGCATGAATATGCAAAACTGCGAATACACAGGATTGGACCTAGACCAAAGTTGTCATGGCGCAGACC
Source organism: Bombus pyrosoma (assembly GCF_014825855.1). Taxonomy (NCBI): domain Eukaryota; kingdom Metazoa; phylum Arthropoda; class Insecta; order Hymenoptera; family Apidae; genus Bombus; species Bombus pyrosoma. The sequence continues at coordinate 1,727 of NW_025219610.1, read as the reverse complement.
GGATGTCGTGCTCTGTATTTGGCAGCATTTGTGAGGTATAACGCGGATAGACATGCCGACATATGACGAATAGCAGCTGAGATATGTCCTATTGAATGTTGCAGCCTGAATATGCAAAAGTGCAAATACACAGAATTTGACCTAGACCAGACTTGACATAGCGCAAACCGAATATCTTGAACTGTATTTGCCGCCAAATGTGGACTATAATGCTCATTGAATTGTCCACTTATCACCAATAGTAGCGGAGGTACCTCCAGATGAATATTAATGCTTTAATATGCTAAACTGGTAATGCGCTGGTCTTAACCCTGACCAGAGTTGACGTAGCGCAAACCGGATGTCGCGCTCTGTGTTTGGCAGCATTTGTAAAGCAACACGCGCATCGAGTTACCGAGATATGTCGTATCGCAGCAAATACACGGTTAATTGAATATTGAAGCATGAATATACAAAAGTGCAACTACGCTGGATTTCGAAATGCTCAGATTTGCCGTAGCACAAACCGAATGTCGTGCTCTGTATTTGGCAGCATATGGGGTGTATAACGCGCATAGAATTATAGACATATCTCGAATCGCAACAAATAAACAATCAATAGAATATTGAAGCATGAATAGGCAAAAGTGCTTCTACGCAGAATTTTGCAGAGCCTAGAGTTGACTTAGCGCAAACCGGATGTCGTACCACGTATTTGGCAACATATGTGGAGTATGACGCGCATCGAATTATAGGCATATCACCAATAGCAGAGGAGATATGTTCAGATGAATACTCATGATTGAATATGCAAAACTGAAACTACGCAGGACTTGACCTGGACCGGAGTTGACATAGCGCAAACTGGGTGTCATTCCACGTATTTCGCAGCATATATGGAGTATACCGCACATGGGGTTGAAGACATATCTCGAATGGCAGCGGAGATAGGTTCAGATGAATATTCATGCTTGAATATGGAAAACTGGAAATACGCTGGCCTTAACCTAGACCAGAGTTGACATAGCGCAAACCGGATGTCGTACCACGTATTTGGCTCCATATGTGGAGTATAACACGCATTGAATTATCTACATATCACCAATAGCAGCGGAGATATGTTCAGATGAATACTCATGATTGAATATGCAAATCTGAAACTACGCTGGTCTTGAACTCGACCAGAGTTAACATAGCGCAAACTGGATGTCACTCCACGTATTTCGCAGCATATATGGAGTATACCGCGCATGGGGTTGAAGACATATCTCGAATAGCAGCGGAGATATGTTCAGAAAAATATATTCATGATTGAATACGCAAAACTGAAACTACGCTGCTCTGAGCCTTGAACAGAATTGACATATCGCAAACCGGATGTCGTGCTCTGTATTTGGCAGCATATATGAAGTATGACGCGCATTGAATTGTCGACATATCACCAATAGAGGCTGAGATACCTTGAACTGAATATTCAAACTTGAATATGCAAAACTGCAAATACTCTGGATTTGACCTAGACCAGAGTTGACATAGCGCAAACCGGATGTCGTGCTCCGTATTAGGCAGCATATGGCGAGTATAACGCGCATCGAGTTATCGACATATCACCAATATCAGCGGGGATACGTTCAGATGAATATTCAAGCTTGAATATGCAAAACTGGAAATACGCTGCTCTGAACCTTGACCAGAGTTGAAATACCGCAAACCGGAAGTCGCGCGCAGTATTTGGCATCACATGTGAA
>NW_025219609.1:0-1460 GCF_014825855.1 Bombus pyrosoma | reverse complement strand
TCATATGAATGTTCATTAGCTGCTATTGGTCATCTGACGGCGTCAGAATGCGCCTTGTTCTAGACATATGCTGCAAATACAGAGCACGACATCCGGTTTGAGCTATTTCAACTCTGGGCAATGCCAAGCAAATCGTATTTGCAGTTATGTATATTCAACCTTGTATATTCATCTGAACGTATCCCCGCCGCTATTGGTGATATGCCGACAATTCTATGTCCGTTATACACCACATACGCTGCCTAATGAAGGGCATGACGTCCTGTTTGTCCTACCTTAACCTTCGACGCTATCAAATCCAGCGTATTTGCAGCTCTGCATTTTAGGTTTTCAATATTCTACTCAACGTATCTCCGCTGCTACTGTTGATATGTCGATAATTCGATGCGCGTTATTCCTCACATTTACAGCCAAATATAAAGCACGTCATCCGGTTTGCGCTTTGTGAAGTCTGGTCCAAGTCAAGACCAGCCTATTTCCAGTTTGCATATTCAAGTGTGAATATTCATCTTAACGTATCTGCGCAGCTATTATTGTTATGTTGATATTTCGATGCGATTTTCACTTCCAGCATGCTGCGAAATACGTGGAACGACATCCCGTTTGCACTGTGTCCAATCCGACCTCTGCCAAACCCTACGTATTTCCAGTACTGCACATTCGGGCTTCAATATTCATATGAATGTATCTCCGCTGCTATTGGCGATATGGTGATAATTTGCCGCGATTTATACTCCCGACTTGCTGACAAATACGTGGAGCGACATCCTGTTTTCGCTACGTCAACTCGGTCCTAGGTCAAGACCAGCGAATTTCCAGTTTTGCATATTCAAGCATGAATATTCATCTGAACATATCTCCGCTGCGATCCGAGATATGGCTTAAACCCTGTGCGTGAGAAATTCCATATATACTGCGAAATACGTGATATGACATCTGGTTTGCGGTATGTCAACTCTGGTCTTGGTCAAGACCGGCGTAGCTTCAGTTTTGCACATTCAAGCATGAATATTCAGCTGAACATATCAACGCTGCTATTGCTGATATGTCTACAATTCTGGGCGCGTTATACTCCACATATGCTGCCAAACAGAGAACACGACATTCGGATTTCGCTGCGTCAAATCTGGTCTGGGTGAAGACCAGCGTAGTTCCAGTTTTGCAATGTTTAAGCTTGAATATTGAATTGGACGTTTCTCAGCTGTTATTGGCCATATTTCGGCATTTCGATGCACGTTATACCTAACCCCACATGCTGCTTAATACGGAGCACGACATCCGGTTTGCGCTACGTCAACTCCGGTCTAGGTCAAAAGCAGCGTAGTTCCTGTTTTGCATATTCAAGTTTGAATATTCAATTCAAGGTATATCAGCCGCTGTTGGTGATATGTCGATAATTTAATGCGCTTTATGCTCTACATGTGCTACCAAATACAGAGCACGACATCCGGTTTGAGCTA
>NW_025219608.1:0-1823 GCF_014825855.1 Bombus pyrosoma | reverse complement strand
GTTGAATTACGATATAACGTATAACGTTATGTAGCATTACGATGTAACTTATAACGTAATGTAGCATTACGTTATAGCGTATAACGCTATGTAGCACTACGTTATAGCGTATAACGTTATGTAGCATTACGATGTAACTTATAACGTAATGTAGCATTACGTTATAGCGTATAACGCTATGTAGCACTACGTTATAGCGAATAACGTTATGCAGTAATAAAATATAACGTATAACGTTATGTAGCATTACGGTATAACGAATCACGTTATGTATTATTACGATATAATGTAGAACGTTATATGGTATTACGATATAACGTATGACGATATGTAGTATTACGTTATAACGTATTTCGTTATGTAGCATTACGATATAACGTATAACGTTATGTAGTATTACGTTATAACGTGTAACAATATATAGTATTACATTATAACGTATAACGTTATGTAGCATTACGGTATAGCGTATAACGTTCTGTAGCATTACGTTATAACGTATAACGTAATGTAGCATTACGATATAACGTATAACGTTATGTAGTATTAAAATATAACGTATAACGTTATGTAGCATTACAATATAACGAATTACGTTATGTAGCATTACGATATAACGTATAACGTTATGTAGCATTACGATACAGCGTATAACAATATATATTATTACATTTTAACGTATAACGTTATGTAGCATTACGATATAAAGAATCACATTATGTAGCATTACGATATAACGTATAACGTAATGTAGCATTACGATATAACGTATAACGTTATGTAGTAATACGTTACAACGTATGACGTTATGTATTATTACGATATAACGTATAAGGATATGTAGCATTGCGCTATAACGTATAACGTTATGTAGCATCACGATATAAAGTATAACTTTATATAGTATTGCGATATAATGTATAACGTTATATAGTATTACGATATAACGTATAACGTTATGTAGCATTACGATATAACGTATAACGTTATATGGTAATATGATATAACGTATAACGATATGTAGCATTAAGTTATAGCGTATAACGTTATGTAGTATTACGATATAACGTATAACGTTATATGGTAATATGATATAACGTATAACGATATATGGTATTACAATATAACGTGTAACGATATGTTCTGTTACGATATAACGTATAACGTTATGTAGCATTGCGATATAACTTATGACGTTATGTAGCATTACGATATAACGTATAACGTTATATGGTAATATGATATAACGTATAACGATATGTAGCATTAAGTTATAGCTTATAACGTTATGTAGTATTACGATATAACGTATAACGTTATGTAGTGTTACGTTACAACGTATAACGATATATGGTATTACAATATAACGTGTAACGATATGTTCTGTTACGATATAACGTATAACGTTATGTAGCATTACGATATAACTTATGACGTTATGTAGCATTACGTTATAGCGTATAACGTTATATAGTATAACGATATAACGTATAACGTTATATGGTAATATGATATAACGTATAACGATATGTTGTATTACGATATAACGTATAACGCTATGTAGTAGTACGTTACAACGTATAAAATTATATAGTATTGCGATATAAAGTATAACGTTATAAGCTAATATGTTATAATGTATAACGATCTGTAGTATTACCTTATAACGTATAACGTTATGTAGTATAACGTTCTACGTAAAACGTTATATAGTATTACGATATAACGTATAACGCTATATGGTATTACGATACAGCGTATAACAATATATATTATTACATTTTAACGTATAACGTAATGTAGCATTACGATATAACGTATAA
>NW_025219607.1:0-1457 GCF_014825855.1 Bombus pyrosoma | reverse complement strand
TATATCGTCATACCATATAACGTTATACTATATATCATAATACTATATAACGTTATACGTTATATCATAATACTATATAACGTTATACTATATATCATAATACTATATAACGTTATACGTTATATCATAGTACAATATAACGTTATACTATATATCGTAATACAATATAACGTTATACGTTATATCGTAATACTATATAACGTTATACGATATATCATAATACTATATATCGTTATACGTTATATCGCAATACTATATATCGTTTTACGTTATATCATAATGCAATATAACGATATACGTTAAAACGTAATACCACATATCGTTATACGTTATATCGTAATACCACATATCGTTATACGTTATATTGTAACACCATATAACGTTATACGTTATATCATAATACTATATATCGTTATACGCTATCGTAATACTATATAACGTTATACGTTATATCATAATACTATATAACGTTATACGTTTTATCGTAATACCATATAACGTTATACTATATATCATAATACTATATAACGTTATACTATATATCATAACACTATATAACGTTATACGTTGTATCATAATACTATATAACGTTATACGTTATATCGTAATATTATATAACGTTATACGTTGTATCGGAATACTATATAACGTTGTACGTTATATCGTAACACTATATAACGTTGTACGTTATATCGTAGTACTATATAACGTTATACGTTATATCGCAATACTATATATCGTTTTATGTTATATCATAATACAATATAACGTTTTACGTTATATCGCAATACTATATATCGTTTTACGTTATATCATAATACAATATAACGTTTTACGTTAAAACGTAATTCCACATATCGTTATACGTTATATCGTATTACCACATATCGTTATACGTTATATCGTAATACAATATAACGATATACGTTAAAACGTAATACCACATATCGTTATACGTTATATCGTAATACCACATATCGTTATACGTTATATTGTAACACCATATAACGTTATACGTTATATCATAATACTATATATCGTTATACGTTATATCGTCATACCATATAACGTTATACTATATATCATAATACTATATAACGTTATACGTTATATCATAATACTATATAACGTTATACTATATATCATAATACTATATAACGTTATACGTTATATCATAGTACAATATAACGTTATACTGTATATCGTAATACAATATAACGTTATACGTTATATCGTAATACTATATAACGTTATACGATATATCATAATACTATATATCGTTATACGTTATATCGTAATACTATATAACGTTATACGTTATATCGTATTACTATATAACGTTATACGTTATATCGCAATACTATATATCATTTTACGTTATATCATAATACAATATAACGTTATACGTTAAAACGTAATACCACATATCGCTATACGTTATATCGTAATACCACATA
>NW_025219606.1:0-1092 GCF_014825855.1 Bombus pyrosoma | reverse complement strand
TATACGTCATAACGTAGTACTATATAACTATATACGTCATAACGTAGTACTATATAACTATATACGTCATAACGTAGTACTATATAACTATATACGTCATAACGTAGTACTATATAACGTTATTTGTAACGTAATACCGTATAACGTTAAACGCTATATCGCAGTACCATATATCGTTATATGTTATATTGAAATACTATATAACGTTATATGTCATAACGCAGTACTATACAATGTTATACGTTATAACGTAATACTAAATATCGTTATACATTACAACGTAGTACTATATAACGATATACGTCATAACGTAGTACTATATAACGTTATATGATTTATCGTAATACCGTATAACGTTATATGCTGTATCGTAGTAACATATAACGTTATACGTTATATCATAATACTGCACATCGTTATACGTCATAACGTAATACTATACAACGTTGTACGTCATAATGTAGTACTATATAACGTTATATGTTATATCGTGATACCGTATAACGTTATACGCTATACCATAATAGCATATAACATTATACGTTGTATCATAATACTACACATCGTTTTATGTCATAACGTAGTACTACATAACGTTACAAGATATATCATCATACTACAGAACGCTATACGTCATAACGTTGTATATATAACGTTATAAGTCATTACTTATTACTATTTAACGTTATACGTTATATCGTAATACTGTATAAGGTTATACGTTATAACGTCATACTATGTAACATTATAGATTACATCATAATACTACACATCGTTATACGTCATAACGTATTACTATTCAACGTTATACGTCATAACGTAGTACTATACAACGTTATATGTTATTTCGTAATACCGTATAACGTTATACGCTATATCGTAGTAACATATAACGTTATGTGTTATATCGTAATACCATATAACGTTATACGCTATAACGTAATACTATAGAACGTTATACGTCATAACCAAGTACTATATAACGTTATGTGTTATATCGTAATACCGTATAACGTTATACTCTATATCGTAAGAGCATATAACGTTATACGTTATATCATCATGCTACAGAACGTTATACGTCATAACGTA
>NW_025219605.1:0-1091 GCF_014825855.1 Bombus pyrosoma | reverse complement strand
TAATACTATATAGCGTCATACGTAGTAACGTAATACTACATAACGTTACACGTTATATCGTAATACTATATAGCGTCATACGTTGTAACGCAATACTACATAACGTTATACGTTATATCGTAATACTACTTATCGTTATACGTTATATCGTAATACCATATAACGTTATACGTTATGTCGTAATACCATATAACGTTGTGCGTTATAACGTGTTACCATATAACGTTATACGTTATTTCGTAATGCTACATAACGTTATTCATTATACCGTAATGCTACATATAGTTACACGTTGAATCGTAATACTACATAACGTTATACGCTATAAGGTAATACTTCATAGCGTTAATCATTCTAACGTAATAGTACATAATGTGTTACGTTATATCTTAATACTACATATCGTTATACGATATATCGTAATACTATATAGCGTCATACGTTGTAGCGTAATACTACATAACGTTACACGGTATATCGTAATACTATATAGCGTCATACGTTGTAACGCAATACTACATAACGTTATACATTATATCGTAATACTACTTATCGTTATACGTTATATCGTAATAACATATAACGTTATACGTTATTTCGTAATGCTACATAACGTTATACGTTATATCGTAATGCTACATAACGTTATTCATTATACCGTAATGCTACATATAGTTACACGTTGAATCGTAATACTACATAACGTTAAACGCTATAAGGTAATACTTCATAGCGTTAATCATTATAACGTAATAGTACATAATGTGTTACGTTATATCTTAATACTACATATCGTTATACGATATATCGTAATACTATATAGCGTCATACGTTGTAGCGTAATACTACATAACGTTATACGTTATATCGTAATACTACATATCGTTATACTTTATATCGTAATACCGTATAAGGCTATACGTTATATCGTAATACTATATAACGATATACGTTATAACGTAACACTACATAACGTTATACGTTATAACGTAATACTATATATCGTCATACGCTGTAACGTAATGCTACATAACGTTATACGTTATATCGTAATGCTACATAACGTTGTACGATATAACGTGTTGCCATAT
>NW_025219604.1:0-1454 GCF_014825855.1 Bombus pyrosoma | reverse complement strand
GGTACATGGTGCGAGGAACCTAAAACACGAAGTAGGCTTGTCCGCTGCTCGTACGGCTATCGTCGTTGGTAGGTTACGTGGTCCTCCTAAAATGTCGATACAAAATCGTCCCATCGACGTTGGACCGCGAAAATGTATTAGACTGTAATTGATAGTATGTACCATAATTCGACTGCTTGCTTTCGCAAGAACAAGAAACAGCTTTGTCCAGCGAAAATAATTCAGAATTGTAGCGTAAAGCTTGAAATAAAATGGCTAGATTGAGACGGCAATTTATCTTGGCGAAACCAATTCTCCAGCGAAATATCGACAATGTCACTTACTTTGACGCTCAGTCGTGCATAGCGTTACATTCATTCGGTTAAAGTGGAATACTACCTGTATCGTTGCAGATCCGTTATTGAATATTAAATAAAAAATATCACCGCTGTAATTAAAGATTTATCACTAATTCGATGCGAGAAATACTCCTCATTTGCTTCCAACTGCAACGCACATCATACGGTTTAGGCTATGTCAACTCTGGTCACTGACAAATCCAGCGTAATTGCAGATTGTCATATTCAGGCTTTTATGTTCATATCAAAGTGTCTCCGTTTCTATATCTGACATGTCGATAATTTGGTGCGCATGATACTTCACAAATGCTGCCAAATACATGGAACGACATGTTGCTTTCGCTACGTCATCTATGTCCTAGGTCAAGACCAGCGTATTTCCAGTTTTGCGTATTCAAGCATGATTATTAGTCTGAAAGTATCTCCGCTGCTATCCGAGATATGCCTTCAACCCTGTGCGCTTTGTATTCCATATATGTTGCGATATACGTGGTACGACATCCGGTTTGCGCTATGTCAACTCTGGTCTAGGTTAAGGCCAGCGTATTTCCAGTTTTCCATATTCAAGCATGAATATTCATCTGAACCTGTCTCCGCTGCTATTCGAGATATGTCTTCAACCCCTTCCGCGGTATACTCCATATGTGTTGCGAAATACGTGGAATGACATCCAGCTTGCGCTATGTCAACTCCGGTCCAGGTCAAGACCAGCGTAGTTTCAGGTTTTCATATTCAATCATGAGTATTCATCTGAACATATCTCCACTGCTATTGGTGATATGTCGATAACTCGATGCGTGTTATACTCCACATATGCCGCCAAATACGTGATACGAAATCCGGTTTGCGCTTTGTCAACTCTGGTCTAGGTCAAGACCAGCGTAGTAACAGTTTTGCATATTAAAACATAGATATTTATCTGAACGTATCTTCGCTGCTGTTCGAGACATGTCTACAATTCTGAGCGCGTTATACTCCACATATGCTGCGAAATACGTGGAACGACATCCGGTTTGCGCTATGTCAACTCTTGTGAAGGTTATGACGAGCGTCTTTCCAGTTTTGGATATTCAAGCCTGAATATTCATCTGAACATATCTCCGCTGCATTTGGTGA
>NW_025219603.1:0-1086 GCF_014825855.1 Bombus pyrosoma | reverse complement strand
CGTATAAAGTCATGTAGTATTACGCTATAGCGTATAACGTTATGTAGCATTACGTTATAACGTATAACGTTATGTAGACATATGTTATAACGTATAACGTTATATAGCAATACGTTATAACGTATAACGTTATATGGTATTAGGATGTAACGTATAACGTTATGTAGCATTACGTTATAACATATAGCGATATGTAGTATTACGATACAACGTATAACGTTATTTAGCTTTACGTTATAACGTATAACGCTACGTAGATGTATGTTATAACGTATAACGTTATGTAGCATTACGTTATAACATATAGCGATATGCAGTATTACGATATAACGTATAATGTTATGCAGCATTACGTTATAACGTATAACGCTATGTAGTATTACGTTACATCGTATAACGTTATATGGTATTAGGATGTAACGTATAACGTTATGTAGCATTACGTTATAACGTATATCGCTACGCAGATGTATGTTATAACGTATAACGTTATGTAACATTACGTTATAACGTATAACGTTACGTAGTATTACGTTATAACGTATAACGTTATGTAGCATTACGTTATAACGTATTACGTTATGTCGAATATGTTATAACGTATGGCGTTATGCAGTATTACGATATAACATATAACGTTATTTAACATTACGTTGTAACGTATAACGTTATGTAGCATTACGTTATAACGGATTACGTTATGTAGCATTAAGTTATAATGTATAACGTTATGTAGCATTGCGTTATAACGTATAACGTTATATAGCAATACGTTATAACGTATAACGTTATATGGTATAAGGATGTAACGTATAACGTTATGTAGCATTACGTTATAACATATAGCGATATGTAGTATTACGATATAACGTATAACGTTATGTAGTATTACGTTATAACGTATAACGTTATGTCATATTACAATATAGCGTATAACGATATGTAGCATTACGTTATAAGGTATAATGTTATGTAGATATATGTTATATCGTATAACGTTATATAGTGTTACGAAACAACGTATAACGTTATGTAGTATTACGTTATAACATATAACGTTATGTAGTATTACGATATAACGTATAA
>NW_025219602.1:0-1108 GCF_014825855.1 Bombus pyrosoma | reverse complement strand
ATTACTGTATAACGTATGACGTTATGTGGCATTACGATACAACGTATAACGTTATGTAGTATTAGGTTATAATGTATAACGTTATGTAGTATTGTGTTATAACTTATAACGTTATGTAGTATTACGATATAACGTATAACGTTATGTAACATTAGCTTATAACGTATAACGTTATGTACTATTACGCTCTAACGTATAATGTTATGTAGTATTACGTTATAACGCATAACGTTATATTATAATACTTTATAACGTTTAACGTCATGTAGTATAACGTTATAACGTATGACATAATGTAGTTTTACTGTATAACGTAAGACGTTATGTGGCATTACGATATAACGTATAACGTTATGTAGCATTAGGCTATAACGCATAACGTTATGTACTATTGTGTTATAACGTATATCGTTATGTAGTATTACGATATAACGTATGACGCTATGTAGCATTAGCTTATAATGTATAACGTTATGTACTATTATGTTATAACGTATAACGTTATGTACTATTACGTTATAGCGAATATCGTTACGTAGTATAACAATAAAACGTACGACGCTATGTAGTATAACGATATAACGTATAACGTTATGTAGTATTACGATATAACGTATAACGTTGTGTAGCGTTAGGTTATAACGTATAACGTTATGCACTATTGTGTTATAACTGATAACGTTATGCACTATTATGTTATAACGTATAACGTTATGTAGTATTACGATAAAACGTATAACGTTATATAGTGTAACGATACAACTTATAACGTTATGTAGTATTACGGTATAACGTATAACGTTATGTAGCATTAGGTTATAACGTATAACGTTATGTACTATTGTGTTATAACGTATAACGTTGTGTAGTATTACGATATAACGTATAACGTTATGTAGCATTTGGTTTTTACGTATAACGTTAGGTACTATTATGTTATAACGTATAACGTTATGTAGTATTACGATATAACGTATAACGTTATATAGTATAACGATATAACATATAACGTTATGTAGAATAACGATAAAACGTATAACGTTATATAGTATAACGATTTAACGTATAACGTTATGTAGCATTAGGTTATAACGCATAACGTTATGTA
>NW_025219601.1:0-2091 GCF_014825855.1 Bombus pyrosoma | reverse complement strand
ATCTTGTAACGTTATACGTTATATCGTAATGCTACATAACGTTATACGTTATATCGTAATGCTACTCAGTGTGATTCGTCATATCGTAATGCTACATAACGTTATACTGTATAACGTAATGCTACATAACGTTACACGCTCTATCGTAATGCTACATAACGTTATACGCTATAACGTAATGCTACATAACGTTATACGTCATATCGTAATACTATATAACGTTACACCTTATAACGTGATACCACATAACGTTGTACGTTATAACGTAATACCACATAACGTTATACGTTATAGCGTATTACTACAAAATGTTATACGTTATAACGTAATACTACATAACGTTATATTATATAACGTAATACTACATAACGTTATATGTTATATCGTAATACCAAATAACGTTATACGTTATATCGTGATAGTATATAACGTTATACGTAAAATCATAATACTATACAACGTTATACGTCATATCGTAGTACTATATAACGTTATACGTTATAACGTAACACTACATAAAGTTATACGTCATATCGTAATACCATATAACGTTATACGTTATAACGTAATACCACATAGCGTTATACGTTATGACGCAATACCACATAACGTTATACGTTATAGAATATTACTACATAACATTATATATTATAACGTAATACTACATAACGTGATACGATATAACGTAATACCATATAACGCTATACACTATAACGTAATGCTATATAACGTAATACGCCATAACGTAATACCATATAACGTTATACGTTATAACGTAATACTACATAACGTTATACTATATAACGTAATACCATATAACGTTATACGTTATAGCGTATTACTACATAACGTTATACGTTATAACGTAATACTACATAACGTTATACGTTATAACGTAATACTACATAACGTTATACGTCATATCGTAATACTATATAACGTTATACCTTATAACGTAATACCATATAACGTTGTACGTTATAACGTAATACCACATAACGTTATACGTTATAGCGTATTGCTACATAATGTTATACGTTATAACGTAATACCACATAACGTTATACGTTATAACGTAATACTACATAACGTTATACTATATAACGTAATACTATATAACGTTATACGTTATATCGTATTACTATATAACGTTAAATGTTAGAATGTATTACTATATAACGTTATACGTTATAACGTAATTTTACATAACGTTATACGTTATAACGTAAGACTATATAACGTTATACGTTATAACGTAATACTACATATCGTCATACGTTATATCGTAATACCTTATAACGTTATACGCTACAACGTGATACTACATAACATTATACGTTATATCGAAATGCTACATAACGTGATTCGTTATGGCGTAATGCTACATAACGTTATACGCTATAACGTAATGCTATATAACGTTATGCGTTATAACGTAATACTATATAACGTTATACGTTATATCGTATTACTATATAACGTTATGTGTTAGAATGTATTACTATATAACGCTATACGTTATAACGTAATGCTACATAACGTTATACGCTATAACGTAATGCTACATAACGTTATTCGTTATAACGTAATACTATATAACGTTATACGTTATATCGTAATACCTTATAACGTTATACGTTATATCGTAATAGTATATAACGTTGTACGTTATATCATATTACTATATAACGTTATACGTTATAACATAATTCTACATAACGTTATACGTTACAATGTAATACTACATAACGTTATACGCTATAACGCAACGCTACATAGCGCTATACGCTATATCGTAATGCCATATAACGTTTTTCGTTGTAACGCTATACCACATAACGTTATACGTTATATCGTATTACTATAGAACGTTGTACGTTATAACGTAACACTACATATCGTTATATGTTATAACGTAACACTACATAAAGTTAATCGTTATATCGTAATACTACATATCGTCATACGTTATATCGTAATACTACATATCGTTGTACGTTATATCGTAATACCATATAACGTTATACGTTATATCGTAATAGTATATATCGTTATACGTTACAACGTAATACTACGTAACGTTATACGTTG
>NW_025219600.1:0-1158 GCF_014825855.1 Bombus pyrosoma | reverse complement strand
TCATAATACTACTTAACGTTATACGTTATAATGTAATATCACATATCGTTATATGTTATATCGTAATACCATATAACGTTATACGTTATATCGTAATACTATATAACGTTATACGTTATAACGTAATGGCATATAACGTTATACGTTATATCATAATACTATATAACGTTATACGTTATATCGTAATACCATATAACGTCATACGTTATATCGCAATACCATATATCGTTATAAGTTATATCGTAATACTATATAACGTTATACGTTATATCGCAATACCATATATCGTTATACGTTATATCGTAATACTATGTAACGTTATACGTTATATCGTAACACTACACGACGTTATACGTTATATAACAATACTATATAACGTTATACGTTATAACGTAATACCATATAACGTTATACGTTATATCGTAATACTATATAACGTTATACGTTATACGTTATATCATAATACTACTTAACGTTATACGCTATAATGTAATATCACATATCGATATACGTTATATCGTAATACCATATAACGTTATACGTTATGTCGTAATACCATATAACGTTATACGATATGTCGTAATACCATATAACGTTATACGTTATATCGTAATTCTGTATAACGTTATACGTTATATCGTAATACTATATAACGTTATACGTTATATCATAATAATATATAACGTTATACGTTATATCATAATACCATACAACGTTATACGTTATATCGTAATACCATATAACGTTATACGTTACATCATAATACTATATAACGTTATACGTTATATCGTAATACTATATAACGTTATACGTTATATCGTAATACTATATAACGTTATACGTTATATCGTAATACTATATAACGTTATACGTTATACGTTATATCATAATACTACTTAACGTTATACGTTATAATGTAATATCACATATCGTTATACGTTATATCGTAATACCATAACACGTTATACGTTATGTCGTAATACCATATAACGTTATACGTTATGTCGTAATACCATATAACGTTATACGTTATGTCGTAATACCATATAACGTTATACGTTATATCGTAATTCTGTATGACGTTATACGTTATATCGTAATACTATATAACGTTATACGTTATAGCATAATACTGTATATCGTTATACGATACATCAT
>NW_025219599.1:0-1170 GCF_014825855.1 Bombus pyrosoma | reverse complement strand
ATTACGTTATAACGTATAACGTTATGTAGCATTACGGTATAACGTATAACGTTATGTAGCATTATGATATAACGTATAACGTTATATAGCATTGCTTTATGACGTATAACGTTATATAGCATTACGTTTTAACATATAACGTTATGTAGCACTATGATATAACGTATAACGTTATATAGCATTGCGTTAAGACGTATAAGGTTATATACTGTTACGTTATAGCATTTAACGTTATGTAGTATTACGTTATAACGTATACCGTTATGTAGCATTACGGTATCACGTATAACGTTATATAGCATTGCGTTATAACGTATAGCGTTATGTAGCATTACGGTATAACGTATAGCGTTATGTAGCATTAGGGTATAACGTATAACGTTATGTAGTATTACGTTATAACGTATAACGTTATGTATTATTGCGTTGTAACGTATAACGTTATATAGTGTTACGTTATAGCGTATAACGTTATGTAGTATTACGTTATAACGTATAACGTTACGTAGCATTACAGTATAACGTATAACGTTATGTAGCATTATGATATAACGCATAACGTTATATAGCATTGCGTTATGACGTATAACGTTATATAGTGTTACGTTATAGCGTATAACGTTATGTTGTATTACGTTATAACGTATAACGTTATGTAGCATTACGGTATAACGTATAACGTTATGTAGCATTATGATACAACATATAACGTTATATAGCATAGCGTTATGACGTATAACGTTATATAGCATTACGTTTTAACATATAACGTTATGTAGCACTATGATATAACGTATAACGTTATATAGCATTGCGTAATGACGTATAACGTTATATAGTGTTACGTTATAGCGTATAACGTTATGTATTATTACGTTATAATGAATAACGTTCTATAGCATTGCGTTATGACGTATAACGTTATACAGCATTACGTTATAACGTATACCGTTATGTAGCATTACGGTATAACGTATAACGTTATATAGTGTTACGTTATAGCGTATAACGTTATGTCGTATTACGTTATAACGTATAACGTTATGTAGCATTACGGTATAACGTATAACGTTATGTAGCATTATGATATAACGTATAACGTTATATAGCATTGCTTTATGACGTATAACGTTATATAGCATTACGTTTTAACATATAACGTTATGTAGC
>NW_025219598.1:0-1214 GCF_014825855.1 Bombus pyrosoma | reverse complement strand
ATTAAGTTATAACGTATAACGTTATATACTATTACGTTATAACGTTTAACGTTATATAGTATTACGTTATAACGTATAACGTTATTTGAAATTACGTTATAACGTATAACGTTGTATAGTATTGCGTTATAACGTATAACGTTATGTAGCAATACTATATAACGTACAACGTTATATACTATTACCTTATAACGTATAATGTTACATGGTATTACGTTATAACGTATAACGTTATATACTATTACGTTATAACGTTTAACGTTATATAGTATTACGTTATAACGTATAACGTTATATGAAATTACGTTATAACGTATAACGATACGTAGTATTACGATATAACATATAACGTTATGTAGCATTACGTTATAACATATAACGTTAGATAGTATTACGTTTTAACGTATAACGTAATGTAGTATTACGATATAACGTATAACGTTATATAGTATTACGTTATAACGTATAACGATATATGGTAATACGTTTTAACGTATATCTAATGTAGTATTACGATATCACATATAACGTTATATAGTATTACACTATAACGTATAACGTTATATGGTTATACGTTATAACCTATAACGATATGTAGCATTACGATAAAACGTATAACGTTATGTAGCATTACGTTGTAACGTATAACGTTATGTAGTATTACTTTTTAACGTATATCGTTATGTGGTATTACGATATAGCGTATAACGTTATGTAGTATTACTTTTTAACGTATAACGATATGTGGTATTACGATATAGCGTATAACGTTATGTAGTATTACGTTATAACGTATAACGTTATATGGTAATACGTTTTAACGTATAACGTTATGTGGTATTACGATATAACGTATAACGTTATGTAGTATTACAATATAACATATATCGTAATGTAGCATTACGTTATAACGTATAACGTTATATACTATTACGTTATAACGTTTAACGTTATATAGTATTACGTTGCAACGTATAACGTTATATGAAATTACGTTATAACGTATAACGTTATATAGTATTGCGTTATAGCGTATAACGTTATGTAGTATTACGTTATAACGTATAACGTTATGTAGCATTATGTTAAAACGTATAACGTTATATTGTATTACGTTATAACGTATAACGTTATATGGTAATACGTTTTAACGTATAACGTTATGTAGTATTACTTTTTAACGTATAACGTTATGTGGTATTACGATATAGCTT
>NW_025219597.1:0-1216 GCF_014825855.1 Bombus pyrosoma | reverse complement strand
GTAGTATTACGTTATAACGTATATTGTCATATGGCAATACGTTATAACGTATATCATTATATGGTATCACGTTATAACGTATATCGTTATATGGTAATAGGTTATAACGTATAACGTTCAGCAGTATTACGTTATGACTTATAATGTTTTGTAGCATTACGTTATATCGTGTAACGTACTATAGTATTACGTTATAACGTATAACGTCATATAGAGTTAGGTTATAACGTGTATCGTTATATGGTAATACGTTATAACGTATATCGTGATATGGAATTATGTTATAACGTATATCGTTATGTATTAATACGATTTAACGTATATCGTTATGTAATATTACGTTATATCGTATAACGTTATGTAGTATTTAGCTATAACGTATATCGTTATATGGTAATACGTTATAACGTATATCGTGATATGGAATTAGGTTATAACTTATATCGTCATATAGTAATACGATATAACGCATAACGTTATGTAATATTACGTTACACCGTATAACGTTATGTAGTATTACGTTATAACGTATATCGTTTTATGGTAATACGTTATAACGTGTAACGTGATATATTACTATGTTGTAACGTTTAACGTTATATAGTATTACGTTATAACGTATATCGTTATATTGTAATACGTTATCATGTATAACGTTATGTAGCATTACGTTATATCGTGTAAAGTAATATAGTATTACGTTATAATGTTTAACGTTATATATAGTATTACGTTATAACTTATATCGTTATATGGTAATACGTTATAACGTGTTACGTTCAGTAGTGTTACGTTATAACGTATAACGTTATGTAGCATCACATTATAATGTATAATGTTATGTAGCATCACGTTATAACATACAACGTCATATAGTATTAATTTCTAACGTATATCGTTATATAGTAATACGTTATCATGTATAACGTTATGTAGCATTACGTTATATCGTGTAACGAAATATAGTATTACGTTATAACGTATAACGTCATACAGAATTAGGTCATAACGTATATGGTGATATGGAATTAGGTCATAACGTATATCGTTATATAGTAATACGATATAACGTATAACGTTATGTAATATTACGTTACATCGTATAACGTTATGTAGTATTACGTTTTAACGTATATCGTTATATGGTAGTACGTTATATCGTATATCGTTATGTAGTATTACGTTATATAGTATTACGTTATAACGTATAACGTTA
>NW_025219596.1:0-1239 GCF_014825855.1 Bombus pyrosoma | reverse complement strand
ATAACGTATCACGTTATGTAGCATTACGTTATAATGTATAACGTTATGTAGTATTACATTATAACGTATAACGTTACGTAGCATTGCGTTCTAACGTATAAGGTTATGTAGCATTACGTTATAACGTATAAAGTTATGTAGTATTACGTTATATCGTATAACGTTATATGGTAATACGTTATAACGTATAACATTACGTAGTATTTCGATATAACGTATATCGTGATGTAGCATTACGTTATGCAGCCTTACGATATAACGTATAACGTTATGAAGCATTACGATATAACGTATAACGTTATGTAGTATTACGTTATAACGTATAACGTTATGTAGCATTACGATATAATGTATAACGTTATGTAGTTTTACGCTATAACGTATAACGTTATGTAGCTTTACGTTATAACGTATAACGTTATGTAGCATTACGACATAACGTATAACGTTATGTAGCTTTACGATATAACGTATAAAGTTATGTAGCATTACGGTATAACGTATAACGTTATGTAGCATTACGTTATAACGTATAACGTTATGTAGAATTACGGTAGAGCGTATAACGTTATGTATCATTACGATATAACGTATAATGTTATGTAGCTTTACGATATAACGTATAAAGTTATGTAGCATTACGGTATAACGTATAACGTTATGTAGTATTACGTTATATCGTATAACGTTATATGGTAATACGTTATAACGTATAACGTAATGTAGTATTACGATATTACGTATAAGGTTATGTAGCTTTACCATATAACGTATAACCTTATTTAGTATTACGATGTTATGTATAACGTTATGTAGCTTTACGATATAACGTATAACGTTATGTAGTATTACGATATATTGTTTAACGTTATTTAGTATTATGATATATCGCATAACGTTATGTAGTATTGCGATATAACGTATAACGTTATGTAGTATTACGTTGTAACGTATAACGTTATATGGCAATACGTTATAACGTATAACCATATGTAGCATTACGTTATGACGTATAACGTTGTGTAGTATTACGTTATAATGTATAACGATATATGGTAATACATTATAACGTATACCGTTACGTAGCTTTACGATATAACGTATGACGTTATGTAGTATTACGATATAGCGTATAACGTTATGTAGCATTACGATGTAACGTATAACGTTATGCAGCATTACGTTAGAACGTATAACATTATATAGCTTTACGTTATAACGTATAACGTTATGTAGCTT
>NW_025219595.1:0-1288 GCF_014825855.1 Bombus pyrosoma | reverse complement strand
CTTCTGCTTTGTCAACAAATCGTTACCGTTTGATTAACATCCCGATACCTTGACAAGTTATATAAGGAAGACGCAAGTCGCGCGCGAGCTCTTTTGTGCCTCAACTTCCGGAGAGTGAACATCGAAGAAGAACTTAAATATAAGGTAAATAAAAAAAAATATCAAAATAATAACATTGAAGCTAGTAATTTATAACGTCTAAGCCATTAATTTACAACGCTTAAGTGATTAATTTATAACATTTAAGCCATTAATTTATAACATTTAAACTGTTAATTTGTAACATATAAGCCATTAATTTATAACGTTTAACCTATTAATTTATAACATTTAGACCATTACTTTATTGTATCTAAACTATTAATTTATAACATTTAGACCATCACATCGTTGCATCTGAATTATTAATTTATAACATTTAGACATTTAGACCATTACTTCATTGCATTTAAACTATTAATTTATAACATTTAGGACATTAATTTGCAACATTTAAATTATTAATTACCGATATTGAAGCTATTAATTAATAATTTTTAAGCTATTAATTTATAACGTTTATATTATTAATTGATGACATTTAAACAATTAATTTACAACATTTAAACCACTAATCTATAACAGTTAAGCTATTAATTTATAACGTCTAAGCTTTTTATTTATAACATTTGAGCTATTAATTTATAACGTTTAAGCTATTAATTTATGACATTTGAGGTATTAGTTTATATCATTTAAGCCATTAATGTATAACGTTCAAGCTATTAATTTGTAACATTTGAGGCATTAATTTATAGCATTTAGGCCATTAATTTATTACACCTAATCCACTGATCTGTAACATTTAAGCCATTAATACTATAACAATCGAGCGATTCATTAACAACACTTAAATCATTAATTTTGAACACAAACTGTTAATTTATAAAAATTAAACAATTAATTAACAACATTTGGACCATTAATTTATAATATTTAAGCCACTAATTTATAACGATTAAGCCATTAATCTGTATAAAATCAGTGGCAATGTAAAGTGTAACTATTGTGCGTCTATGGATGGAAAGTAATTCTTTGTGTCTACTCAAGGCCAAGGAATCAACACCGTATTCATGGAATTGAAGAAACAAGTGCGATTTAATCGGAAACAACGAGATCTCATCATCCATTTATAAGTGCTACAATCGATAAGTCGTGTGCTTTGGTTTCTTCGATGATAAGTTCAATATTCAAATATGATTTTGTGGAACCATATACTGTATCTATCGTAATTAATAAATTTCAATAG
>NW_025219594.1:0-1325 GCF_014825855.1 Bombus pyrosoma | reverse complement strand
GTTACACGTTATAACGTAACACTACATATCGTTATACGTGATGTCGTAGTAAAATATAACGTTATACGTTATATCGTAATGCTACATAATGTTATACGTTATATCGTAATACTACGTATCGTTATACGTTATATCGTAATACCATATAACATTATACGTTATATCGTAATACTACATACCGTTGTACGTTATATAGTAATACCATATAATGTTATACGTAACAAAGTAATACTACATAACGTTATACGTTATATCGTAATGCTACATAACGTTATACGTTATATCGTAATGCTACATAACGTTATACGTTATATCGTAATACTACATAACGTTATACGTTATATCGTAATGCTACATAACGTTATACGTTATATCGTAATGCTACATAACGTTATTCGTTATATCGTAATGCTACATAACGTTATACGTTATATCGTAATGCTACATAACGTTAAACGTTATAACGTAGTACTACATATGGTTATACGTTATATCGTAGTACCATATAACCTTATACGTTATATCGTAATACTATATAACGTAACACGTTATAACGTAACACTACATATCGTTATACGTTATATCGTAATACTATATAACGTTATACGTTATATCGTAATACTACATATCGTTGTACGTTGTATAGTAATACCATATAATGTTATACGTTACAACGTAATACTATACAACGTTATACGTTATATCATAATGCTACATAACGTTATACGTTATATCGTAATACCATATATCGTTATACGTTATAACGTAGTTCTACATATGGTTATACGTTATATCGTAATACCATATAACGTTGTACGTTATATCGTAATACTATATAACGTTACACGTTATAACGTAATGCTACATAACGTTATATGTTATATCGTAATGCTACATAACGTTATACGTTATATCGTAATGCTACATAACGTTATACGTTATATCGTAACGGTACATAACGTTAAACGTTATATCGTAATACCATATATCGTTATACGTTATAACGTAGAACTACATATGGTTATACGTTATATCGTAGTAGCATATAACGTTATACGTTATATCGTAATACTATATAACGTTACACGTTATAACGTAACACTACATATCGTTATACTTGATGTCATAGTAAAATATAACGTTATACGTTATATCGTAATGCTACATAATGTTATACGTTATATCGTAATACTACGTATCGTTATACGTTATATCGTAATACCATATAACGTTATACGTTATATCGTAATACTACATACAGTTGTACGTTATATCGTAATACCATATAATGTTATACGTTACAAAGTAATACTACATAACGTTAT
>NW_025219593.1:0-2892 GCF_014825855.1 Bombus pyrosoma | reverse complement strand
CGATATGACGTATAACGTAATTTGGTATTAGGATATAACGTATAACGTCATATAGCAATACGATATAACGTATAACGTTATGTGGTATTACGATATAAGGTATAACGTTATGTGGTATTACGATATAACGTATATCGTAATGTAGTATTAGGATATAACGTATAACGTCATATAGCAATACGAGATAACGTATAACGTTATGTGGTATTACGACATAACGTATAACGTTATGAGGTGTTACGCTCTAACGTATAACGTTATGTGGTATTACGTTATAACGTATAACGCTATGTGGTATTACGATATAACGTATAACGTTATGTGATATTACGATATAACGTATATCGTTATGTGGCGCTACGAGATAACGTATAACGTTATATAGTATTGCGTTATAACGTATAACGTTATATGGTATTACGAAATAACGTATAACATAATGCAGTATTTGGATATAACGTATAACACCATATAACAATACGATATAATGTATAACGTTATGTGATATTTCGATATAACGTATAGCGTTATGTGGTGCTACGAGATAACGTATAACGTTATGTAGTACTGTGATATGATGTATAACGTTATGAGGTGTTACGATATGACGTATAACGTTATGTGGTATTACGATATAACGTATAACGTTATGTGGTATTACGATATAAGGTTTAACGTTATATGGTATTACGATATGACGTATAACATAATGCAGTATGAGGATACAACGTATAACGTCATATAGCAATACGATATAACGTATAACGTCATATAGCAATACGATATAACGTATAACGTCATATAGCAATACGATATAACGTATAACGTCATATAGCAATACGATATAACGTATAACGTCATATAGCAATACGATATAACGTATAACGTTATGTGGTATTACGATAAGACGTATATCGTTATGTGGTATTACGTTATAACGTATAACGTTATGTAGTACTGTGATATGACGTATAACGATATGTGGTACTACGTTATAACGTATAAAGTTGTAGAGTATTACGTTATAAGGTATAACGTTATGTGGTATTACGATATAACGTATAACGTTGTTTGGTATTACGATATGACGTATAACAATATGTAGTATTACGTTATAAGGTATAACGTAATGTAGTATTAGGATATAACGTATATCGTCATATAGCAATACGATATAACGTATAACGTTATGTGGTATTACGATAAGACGTATATCGTTATGTGGTATTACGTTATAACGTATAACGTTATGTAGTACTGTGATATGACGTATAACGATATGTGGTACTACGTTATAACGTATAAAGTTATAGAGTATTACGTTATAAGGTATAACGTTATGTGGTATTACGATATAACGTATAACGTTGTTTGGTATTACGATATGACGTATAACAATATGTAGTATTACGTTATAAGGTATAACGTTATGTGGGATTACGATATGACGTATACCGTAATGTGGTATTAGGATATAACTTATAACGTCATATAGCAATATGATATGACGTATAACGTTATGTGGTGTTACGATATGACGTATACCGTTATGTGGTGTTACGATATGACGTATACCGTTATGTGGTGTTACGATATGACGTATAACGTTATGTGGTACTACGTTCTAACGTATAAAGTTATAGAGTATTACGTTATAAGGTATAACGTTATGTGGTATTACGATATAACGTATAACGTTGTTTGGTATTACGATATGACGTATAACAATATGTAGTATTACGTTATAAGGTATAACGTAATGTAGTATTAGGATATAACGTATATCGTCATATAGCAATACGATATAACGTATAATGTTATGTGGTATTACGATCTAACGTATAACGTTATGTCGTATTACGTTATAACGTATAACGTTATGTGGTATTACGATATAAGGTATAACATTATATAGTATTACGATCTAACGTATAACGTTGTTTGGTATTACGATATGACGTATAACAATATGTAGTATTACGTTATAATGTATAACGTAATGTACTATTAGGATAAAACGTATATCGTCATATAGCAATACGATATAACGTATAACCTTATGAGGTGTTACGATATGACGTATAACGTTATGTGGTATTGCGATATAACGTATAACGCTATGTGGTATTACGATATAAGGTATAACATTATAGAGTATTACGATATAACGTATAACGTTATCTGGTATTACGGTATCATGTATAACATTACATAGTATTGCGTTATAAGGTATAACGTTATGTGGGATTACGATATGACGCATAACGTAATGAAGTATTAAGATATAACGTATAACGACATATGGCAATACGATATAACGTATAACGTTATGTGGTATTACGATATAACGTATATCGTTATGTGGTGCTACGAGATAACGTATAACGTTATGTGGTATTACGATATATCGTTTAGGCTTGTATAGTAATACGTTATAATGTATAACGTTATGTAGTACTGCGATATGACGTGTAATGTAATGTAGTATTAGGATATAACGTATATCGTCATATAGCAATACGACATAACGTATAACGTTATGTGGTATTACGATATGACGTATAACATTATATAGTATTACGTTATAAGACATAACGTTATGTGAGATTACGATATGACGTATAACGTAATGTAGTATTAGGATATAACGTATAACGTCATATAGCAATACGTTATAACGTATAACGTTTTACAGTATTACGTGATAAGGTATAACGATATGTGGTATTGCGATATAATGTATAACGTTATGTAGTACCGCGATATGACGTATAACGTTATGTGGTACTACGTTATAACGTAAAAAGTTATGTAGTATTACGTTATAAGGTATAACGTAATGTAGTATTAGCATATAACGTATATCGTCATATAGCAATACGATATAACGTA
>NW_025219592.1:0-1000 GCF_014825855.1 Bombus pyrosoma | reverse complement strand
CGTCCCGCGCTACGCACGTGCCGTAACGAAAACTACAATAAGTAAATTACATGAGCGATCATTTTAACACACAATAAACTAAAAAGATTATAAAAATTATAAAATAAAATAAAACACTAACAAAAGATTAATCAAATGTAGACGCACGTGATACTATTACATAAGGGCGACTAACGATTTGGAATATACGTACATATATTCAGAAACTTGAACGTGAAAGAGAAGCAAGAGAAAGAGGAGATGCGAAAGATAACAGATCTTTCCTTGCAAGATATTGGATGTACATTGTCCCTGCATTAATCTTTGTTGTTCTGTCATCCGCAACAAATCCAGAAGCTGGGGGTGCAGGAGGAAGTGCCCAAAGACAGTAACATAAAGTGTATGTGATGCCTCGAAGAGTGTTTGTGCCTATGACCGTGATGATTTCTCGTTCGTTTCCGTGAGCGTTTGTGAGAAAGAGTTCGACATCTGCGGATTTGTCCTTTCGTTGCGAGATAAAGGCGTCGACCCCGTGTAGTCAAACCCGTGCAGATGTTGCGCGAGGTCTTCGATGTGGCAACGGTGCGGTCGTTGTTCCGCATTCGTCGTAGCGGTACAAGGCCCCCAGTTTTCCACAGTCGTAGGTTCGCGGCTTGAAGTCTCTCGGTAGCGCTATCACGGTCACACCTCTGTTGTTGCGTGTTCATATCACGTCGGGGTCACCAATGTCGGTCGGGATTCGGCCAGAATTCGCATTAACTCATCCTTCAATGCGTCGTACTCGCCCGTGGCCAAGAGATTCACATCGTGACAATTGGAAGCACTCTTCCCATTTTTTAAGCGTCATTTTGTGTCTCGGTGGTGCATATACTGCTGATATCTGAAAGTAATTGTCATTGGTTTGTATTGTGACAGTGGTTGCTTGTAGGTGTTCTTGATTTGTTTGACTATGTAGGTGATGCTTGATGTCATTTTTTATTATTACTGCAGTTCCTCCATGTGCTTTACCTGAGGGGTGTTT
>NW_025219591.1:0-2459 GCF_014825855.1 Bombus pyrosoma | reverse complement strand
GAGATAGGGGTACGTGTGTAGAGACCAAGCCGAAGTATTGTCGAACGACTGTTCCGGGTTGGAATTTCGAGTACCGTCACATATTAGGGAATGAGGAGGGGTTTTCAGTGGGTATGGCGATGACATCTGGCCGAGTCCCACATAACCTGGTGACACGGGTCACTGGGTATGCGTAAGAGATTTTCCCCTCCTCGCGAAAAAAAGGTTGGGGTTTTAAAGCCGGAGGGTTGGTTTCTGATCTAGATTCTTCCCCTCCAAAATGTGAAAATTATTAGTCAATAAACCTTGAGGAAAAGGGCTACGATAATGTATCGATTAGGTATTGAAGGGTCATTGTATATAAATTATACTTGTGAAAAAAAAATGGAGGTTACGATCATTGTATATGGTATGACTACAAGTTTATAGGATGATTTTATATGGCATGACTCGAGACTTTAGATGAATTATATATATGGATGAATAACATGATGAGTGGCATAACTAGATTGTAGGTATTATATAATAGGAAGAGAGTAGATACCTAGTAAGAGGTTATAATTAAAAGTGTACAGTATGTGCAGGCTAAGAGGGGAGAGAGGTAAATTCTCGCTACGATTCAGATAATGGACTCCGCGAAATAGTCCCCGTTTCAGTTAAGATAGCAGAGGTGGTTAATTGAGGTTAACACTGAATTAATAAGGTTAACAAAAAATGATATATTTGAAAATATATGTCGGGCTAGCGTTATGATTAGAGTTGGGGTTAAGGGCGTGAAACAAATCTTCGTTGAGATTAGACGTTGTCGTTATGCAATAGAGAAGATATTGACTAGAGCAAATATGATTTTTACAGATATCGACAAGTAACCGTGATAATTAGATACTCGAGACGCTAATGACAATGATCCTAGGTTCGATAACGAATCCGCGGTCAACGGGATTACAGATGTACGCTCTCACAAAATCAAAATCCGACTCTTGGTTAACAAAACGTGAAATATTCACTGATCGTAAAGACGTTATTCCTTCTCATCAATGAGATCACACGAAAGAATGACAATCCGTCGCGATGATGCCACAGAGGAAAACTATGACGGGGTGTGTCTAAGGGCATGAGATCATCGGACTCGTGGAGCGATGCCTTCGTTCAGAAGGTGAGGGAAATTGACGTTGCTGTTAATTGGTCAATTTCCATATCGGTGGTTAGAAAAGGATGCTAGCCACCCTTGAGGGAGAGAGTTGCTAGCGAAAGCGTCGTACGTGAGAAAAGATGATTTCACGTATCTTTCCGCAGTAGGTGACGGATTTAAGGGCTGCGAAGACTAAGACTATCTGTCAGTTTGAAAAACCTCAGCTAAATAAATTCTAAGATTTATAGCGGGTCCTTAGGCTAGCTGAATATGTACTGTGGAGATGCATCGACATCTTGGAATCATCTTGTCCAAAGAATGCGGTCTTTGTGTAACGGGCCACGGGACAGAATCCGTTGGAGTGTTTACTGTCGCGTGCCGCTGTTATATTTTTTCAAGGAATGATATACGGTTACTCTATGCCTTTGTTTGGGTAAACGTCTATCCCTTGACCGCGGCCACGTTGGCGACTGATTGTCGCCTCGAGCCCAAGCTCGAATAAACACAATCGGATTGAATGACAATTGTTCAATTATGGCTATGGTAGAATCTGGATTACAATATTACGGGATTTTCCCCAAGTTCCGAAGAGGGGCTCTGGTGTTCTTTCATCTCCGACATATATATATATATATATATATATATATATATATATATATGTATAAAGCATGAATATATATAAAGCAGAATAATGAAGCGCTACAAATTATTTTAATTATGATGAAATTAGTTTGATATAATTATTCGACTCGACTTTACAGGATGACAGAGGTGGTTAATTGAAGTTAACATTGAATTAACAGGATTAACAAAAAACGATATATTTGACAATATATATAAACAACAATATAATGAAGCGCTACAAATTATTTTAATGGATTATGCAGTTAGTTGGTATAATAACTCGACTCGATTTTTCGGTATTTCGTTCGTGAGATTCTCCTAATGCGTTCCGTTTGGATCCTCAATCGATACTGATTGCCCTTCGATGGGCCCTTTGTGTTCCATGGTAGGCGATCCCCTCCATGCTCGGGACACGCCACCGATCACGCCATGATCACACGTGTCACCTTATGAGTTTATTCAAAATAACGGAACGAATAGACGTTTCTGGAACTCGCTCTGTTTGTTGTTGGCCGCTACATTGTATATTTGTCGGGCTGACCGAGACAGCTCGCCCGCGACACCGCAATGCCACAAGCGACGGCCAGGAACAACGGTCTATGGAAAGCCTCGTGGCGTAACATCCTCCCCCCGTTGAGAGGGTACCGATCAAATGCTGTGTTGTGGTGCTGTGAGGTGGATCTCTTCTAAAATTCCTTACTATTGATGATGGCGTCGGTGTCCT
>NW_025219590.1:0-2091 GCF_014825855.1 Bombus pyrosoma | reverse complement strand
TGTACTACATATCGTTATACGATATAACGTGATTCTACATAACGTTATACGTTGTATCGTAATGCTACTTAACGTTATACGTTATAACGTAATACTACATAACGTTATACGATATAACGTAATAGCACATAACGTTATACGTTATATCGTAATGCTACATAACGTTATACGTTATATCGAAATAATATATATTGTTATAAGTTATATCGTAATACTACATAACGTTATACGATATATCATAATACTACATATCGTTACACGATATAACGTGATTCTACATAACGTTATACGTTATATCATAATAGTAAAAAACGTTATGCGTTATAACATAATAGTACATAACGTTATACGTTATAACGTAATGCTACATAACGTTATAAGTTATATCGTAATACTATAAAAAGTTATACGTTATAAGGTAATACTACATAGCGTTATACGTTATAATGTAACACTATATATTGTTATACTTTATAACGTAATGCTACATAACGTTATACGTTATATCGAAATACTATATAAAGTTATACGTTATAAGGTAATACTACATAGCGTTATACGTTATAACGTAATACTACATAACGTTATACGTTATAACGTAATAGCATATAACGTTATACGTTATATCGTAATGCTACATAACGTTACACGTTATATCGTAATACTATATATTGTTATACGTTATATCGTAATACTACATAACGTTATATGATATATCGTAATACTACATATCGTTACACGATATAACGTTATTCTACATAACGTTATACGTTATAACATAACAGTACATAACGTTATGCGTTATAACATAATAGTACATGACGTTATACGTTATAACGTAATACTACATAACGTTATACGTTGTAACGTAATACTCCATTACGTTATACGTTATATCGTAATGCTACATAACGTTATACGTTATATCGTAATAATATATATTGTTATACGTTACATCGTAATACTACATAACGTTATACGATATATCGTAATACTACATATCGTTACACGATATAACGTGATTCTACATAACGTTATACGTTATAACATAATTGTTCATAACGTTATGCGTTATAACATAATAGCACATAACGTTATACGTTATAACGTAATGCTACATAACGTTATAAGTTATATCGTAATACTATAAAAAGTTATACGTTATAAGGTAATACTACGTAGCGTTATACGTTATAATGTAACACTATATATTGTTATACTTTATAACGTAATGCTACATAACGTTATACGTTATATCGAAATACTATATAAAGTTATACGTTATAAGGTAATACTACATAGCGTTATACGTTATAACGTAATACTACATAACGTTATACGTTATAACGTAATAGCACATAACGTTATACGTTACATCGTAATGCTACATAACGTTACACGTTATATCGTAATACTATATATTGTTATACGTTATATCGTAATACTACATAACGTTATATGATATATCGTAATACTACATATCGTTACACGATATAACGTGATTCTACATAACGTTATACGTTATAACATAACAGTACCAAACGTTATGCGTTATAACATAATAGTTCATGACGTTATACGTTATAACGTAATACTACATAACGTTATACGTTTTAACGTAATACTACATAACGTTATACGTTATATCGTAATGCTACATAATGTTATACGTTATATCGTAATACTATATAATGTTGTACGTTATACCGTAATACCACATGTCGTTATACGTTATCTCGTATTACCATTAAACGTTATACGTTATATCGTCATACTACATAACGTTTTACGTTATAATGTAATTCTATATATTGTTATACGTTATATCGTAATACTACATAACGTTATACGTTATATCGTAATGCTATGTAACGTTATACGTTTTATCGTAGTACTACATAACGTTATACGTTATATCGTAATACTATATAAAGTCATACGTTATATGGAAATACTACATAGCGTTATACGTTGTAATGTAATAGTACATTACGTTATTCGTAATATCTTAATACCACATATCGTTATACGCTATATCGCTATGCTACATAACGTTATACGTTATATCGTATTGCCATTAAACGTTATACG
>NW_025219589.1:0-1931 GCF_014825855.1 Bombus pyrosoma | reverse complement strand
GTAAATGTACATAACGTTATACGTTATAACCTAATGCTACATAACGTTATACGTTATAACGTAATACTATATAACGTTATACGTTATAACGTAATACTATATAACGTTATACGTTATAACGTAATACTATATAACGTTATACCTTATAACGTAGTACTGTATAGCGTTATACGTTATAACGTAATACTATTCAACGTTAGAGGTTACAACGTATTACTATATAACGTTATACGATATATCGTAATACTCCACAACGTTATACGTTATAACGTAATGCTACATAACGTTATTTGTTATATCGTAATACTACATAACGTCATACGTTATAACGTAATACTATATAACGTTATACATTATAACGTAATACTATATAACGTTATACGTTAAAACGTAATACTATATATCGTTATACGATATATAATAATACTACATTACGTTATACGTTAAAACGTAATACTATATAACGTTATACGTTATAACGTAATGCTACATAACGTTATATGTTATATCGTAATACTACATAACGTTATACGTTATAACGTAATACTATATAACGTTATATGTGATATCGTAATACTACATTACGTTATACGTTAAAACGTATTACCATATAACGTTATACGCTATAACGTAATGCTACATAACGTTATACGTTATATCGTAATACTACATAACGTTATACGTTATAACGTATAACCATATAACGTTATACGTTATAACGTAATACTATATAACGTTATATGTGATATCGTAATACTACCTTACGTTATACGTTAAAACGTATAACCATATAAC
Organism: Bombus pyrosoma; assembly: GCF_014825855.1. Lineage (NCBI taxonomy): Eukaryota > Metazoa > Arthropoda > Insecta > Hymenoptera > Apidae > Bombus > Bombus pyrosoma. Next base: position 1,136 of record NW_025219589.1, on the reverse strand, counting down.
GTTATACGTTATAACGTAATACTATATAACGTTAAATGTTATAACGTAATAGTATATAACGTTATACGTTATAACGTAATACCATGTAACGTTATACGTTATAAGGTAATAGTATATAACGTTGTACGTTATATAGTAATGCTACATAACGTTATACGTTATAACGCAATACTATATAACGTTATACGTTATAACGTAATTTCATATAACGTTATACGTTATAACGTAATACCATGTAACGTTATACGTTATAAGGTAATACTATATAACGTTGTACGTTATATAATAATGCTACATAACGTTATACGTTACAACGTAATACTATATAACGTTATGCGTTATTTCATAATACTACATAACGTCATACGTTTTAACGTAATGCTGCACAACGTTATACGTTATAACGTAATACTATATAACGTTAAATGTTATAACGTAATAGTATATATCGTTATACGTTATAAGGTAATAGTATATAACGTTGTACGTTATATAGTAATGCTACATAACGTTATACGTTATAACGCAATACTATATAACGTTATACGTTATAACGTAATTTCATATAACGTTATACGTTATAACGTAATACTATATAACGTTAAACGTTATAACGTAATAGTATGTAACGTTATGCGTTATAACGTAATACCACGTAACGTTAGACGTTATAAGGTAATACTATATAACGTTGTACGTTATATAATAATGCTACATAACGTTATACGTTACAACGTAATACTATATAACGTTATGCGTTATTTCATAATACTACATAACGTCATACGTTTTAACGTAATGCTACATAACGTTGTACGTTATAAGGTAATACTATATAACGTTGTACGTTATATAATAATGCTACATAACGTTATACGTTACAACGTAATACTATATGACGTTATGCGTTATTTCATAATATTACATAACGTCATATGTTTTAACGTAATGCTACATAACGTTATACGTTATAACGTAATACTATATAACGTTATACGTTATAACGTAGTTCCATATAACGTTATACGTTATAACCTAATGCTACATAACGTTATAAGCTATGTCGTAAAACTACATAACGTTATACGTTATAACCTAATGCTACATAACGTTATACGTTATAACGTAATACTATC
>NW_025219588.1:0-1470 GCF_014825855.1 Bombus pyrosoma | reverse complement strand
CATACGTCATAACGTAGTACTATACAACGTTATATGTTATATCGTAATACCGTATAACACTATATGCTGTATCGTAGTAACATATAACGTTATACGTTATATCATAATACTGCACAACGTTATACGTCACAACGTAATACTATACAACGTCTTACGTCATAACGTAGTACTATACAACGTTATATGTTATATCGTAATAGCGTATAACGTTATACGCTATATCGTAGTAACATATAACGTTATATGTTATATCGTAATACCCTATATCGTTATACGCTATATCGTAATACTATACAACGTTATACGTCATATCATAACGTAATACTGTACAACGTTATACGTCATAACGTAGTACTATATGACGTTATATGTTATATCGTAATACCGTACAACGTTATACGCTATATCGTAATAGCATATAACGTTATACGTTATATCATAATACTGCCCAATGTTATATGTCATAACGTAATGCTATACAACGTTATACGTCATAACGTATTACTATATAACGTTATTCGTCATATCATCATACTACAGAACATTATATGTCATAACGTAATACTATATAACGTTATACGTTATATCGTAATATTACATAAAGTTATACTATATAACGTAATACTACATAACGTTATACGTTATGTGGCAATACTATATAACGTTATACGTTATATCGTAATAATAGATAACGTTATACGTTATATCGTTATATTACATAACGTTATACATTATAACGTGATGCTACATAACGTTATACGTTATAACGTTATACTACATAACGTTATGCGTTATAACGTAACACTATGTAACGTGATACGTAATAACGTAATAGTGCAAAACGTTATATGTTATAACGTATTACCATATATCGTTACACGTAATAACGTAATAGTACATAACGTTATACGTTTTAACGCAGTACTACATAACGTTATACGTTATAACGTATTAACATATAACGTTACACGTAATATCTAATACTATGTAATATAGCGTTATATCGTAATACTATATAACCTTATACGTTATAACATAATCCTACAGAAGGTTATACGTTACAACGTTGTACTATGGAACGTTATGCGTTATATCGTAATACCACACAACGTTATACGTTATAACGTAATACTACATAATGTTATACGTTATAACGTAGTACTATACAACGTTATATGTTATATCGTAATACCGTCTAACGTTATACGCTATATCGTAGTATCATATAACGTTATATGTTATATCGTAATACCATATAACGTTATACGCAGTAACGTAATACTATAAAACGTTATACGTCAAAACGTAATACTATACAACGTTATACGTCATAACGTAGTACTATACAACGTTATACGTTATATCATAATACTACACAACGTTATGCGTCATAACGTAATACTATACAACGTTATACGTCATAACGTAGTACTATACAACGTTATATGTTATATCGTAATACCGTATAAC
>NW_025219587.1:0-1928 GCF_014825855.1 Bombus pyrosoma | reverse complement strand
TGCACTATGTGAAGTCTGATCTAGGTCAAATCCTGTATATTTGCACTGTTGCATATTCAGACTGCAATATTCAATAGAACGCATCTCAGCTGCTATTCGTCATATGTCGGCATTTCGATGTGCGTTATAGTTGATATATGCTACAAAATACTGAGTACGACATCCGGGATGCGCTGCGTCGTCTGTGGTCTTGGTAAAGGCCAGCGTATTTCCAGTTTTGCACATTCAATCATGAATATTCATCTGAACTTATCTCCGCAGCTATTGTTGATATGTTTATAATTCGATGCGATTTACACTGCGGACATGCTGCTAAATACGTGGAGCGACATCATGTTTAGGCTGCGTCAACTCTGCCCTAGGTCAGGACCATAGTATTTACCATTTTGCATACTGAAGCATGAATATTCATCTGAACATGTCTACGTTGCTATGGGTGATATGTCGATAATTCGATGCGCCTAACAATACACATTTGCCGCCACATGCAGAGCACGACATCCGGCTTGAGCTATGTCGACTCTGATCCTGGTCAAGATCAGAGTATTTGCAGTTCTGCAAGTTCAAGCTTAAATTTTCAATGGGACGTGTGTTTGCTGCTATTCGAGATATGTCTTCAACTCTGTGCGCGATGTACTCCTCATATGCTGCCAAATACGTGGTATGACGTCCGGTTTGCGCTATGTCAAATCTGGGCAGTGCGAAATCCAGCGCAGTTGCAGCTTTACATATTCAGGCATGAATATTCAATAGAACGTATCTCCGCTGCTATCCGAGATATGTCTTCAAACCTGTGCACGTTATATTCCATATATGCTGCGAAATACTTGGAACGACATCTTGTTTTGGCTACTTCAATTCTGACCTAGGTCAAGACAAGCGTATTTCCAGTTTTGCATATTCAAGCATGAATATTCATCTGAACGTATCTCCGCTGCTGGCCGAGATATGTCTTCGACTCTGTGCGCGCCATACTTCACATATGCTGCCAAATACAGAGCACGACATCCGGTTTGCGCTACGTCAACTGTGGTATGGTTTGAGACCAGCGGATTACCAGTTTTGCATATTCAAGCTTAAATATTCATCTGGACGTACCTCAGGTACTATTGGCGATATGTCGACAATAAAATGCGCACTATAGGCCACATTTGCCGCCAAATACGGAGTACGACATCCGGTCTGCGCCATGACAACTTTGGTCTATGTTAAATCCTGTGAATTTGCAGTTGTGCATATTCATGCTACAATATTCAATTGATCATGTATCCTCTGCTATTGGTCATATGTTGGCATTTTGATGTGTGTGATACTTCACAAATGCTGCCAAATACAGAGCACGACATCCGGTTTGCGCTATGTCAACAATGATCCCTGTCAAGTCCAGCGTATTTGCAGTTTTACACATTCGGACTTCAATATTCATCTGAAAGTATCTCCGCTGCTATTGGTGATATGACGATAATTCGGTGCGCGTTATACTCCCCATATGCTGCCCAATACATAGCACGACATCCAGTTTGTGCTATGTCAACTCTGGGCAATGCCATACCCAGCGTATTTGCACTTTTGCACATTCGGTCTGCAATATCCATCTGAAAGTATCCCCGCTAATATTGGTGATATGTCGATAATGAGATGCGCATTGTACTTCGCACTTGCTGCCAAATACAGCGCACATCCTGCTCTTTACGCTATGTCATCTCTGAAACCGGTCAAATTCAATGCACTTACTGTTCTGCTAATTCAGGCGTGAATATTCTATTGAAGGAATCTCCGCTGCTATTGGTGATATGTCGATATTTCGATACGCATTACACTACACATTTGGTGTCAAATACAGTGCACAACAATCGGTTTCCGCCACGGCATCTCTGGTCTAGGTAAAGACCAGCGCAGTCCCAGCAATGCATATTCCAGAATGAATA
>NW_025219586.1:0-1446 GCF_014825855.1 Bombus pyrosoma | reverse complement strand
ACGTATTGCTATATAACGTTATACGTTATAACGCAATGCTACATAACGTTATACGTTATAACGTAATGCTACATAACGTAATACGTTATAACGTAATGCTACATAACGTTATACGTTACAACGTAATGTTAAATAACGTTATATGATATATCGTAATACTGCATAACGCCATACGTTATAACATATTCGACATAACGTACTACGTTATAACGTAATGCTACATAATGTTATACGTTATAACATATATCTACATAGCGTTATACGTTATAACGCAATGCTACATAACTTTATGCGTTATATCGTAATACTGCATATCGCTATATGTTATAACGTAATGCTACATAACGTTATACGTTACATCCTAATACCATATAACGTTATACGTTATAACGTAATACTATATAGCGTTATACGTTATAACGTAATGCTACATACCGCTATATGTTATAACGTAATACTATATAGCGTCATACGTTATAACGTAATGCTACATAACGTTATACGTTATATCGTAATACTACATACCGCCATATGTTATAACGTAATGCTTCATAGCGTTATACGTTATAACGTAATGCTACATAACGTTATACGTTACATCCTAATACCATATAACGTTATACGTTATAACGTAATACTATATAGCGTTATACGTTATAACGTAATGCTACATAACGTTATACGCTATAACGTAATACTATATGACCTTATACGTTATATCGCAATATGACAAAGCGTTATACGTTATAACGTAATATTACATAACGCTGTACGTTATAACGTAATGCTAAATGACCTTATACGTTATATCGCAATATGACAAAACGTTATACGTTATAACGTAATACCACATGACGTTATACGTTATATCGTAATATGACATAACGTTATTCGTTATAACGTAATACTACATAACGTTATACGTTATAACGTAATACTACGTAACGTTATACGTTATAACGTAATGCTACATAACGTAATACGTTATAACGTAATGCTACATAACGTTATACGTTACAACGTAATGTTAAATAACGTTATATGATATATCGTAATACTGCATAACGCCATACGTTATAACATATTCGACATAACGTAATACGTTATAACGTAATGCTACATAACGTTATACGTTATAACATACATCTACGTAGCGTTATACGTTATAACGTAATGCCACATAACGTTATACGTTATATCGTAATACTACACATCGCTATCCGTTATAACGTAATGCTACATAACGCTATACGTTACATCCTTATACCATATAACGGTATACGTTATAACGTATTGCTATATAACGTTATACGTTATAACGCAATGCTACATAACGTTATACGTTATAACGTAATGCTACATAACGTAATACGTTATAACGTAATGCTACATAACGTTATACGTTACAACGTAATGTTAAATAACGTTATATGATATATCGTAATA
>NW_025219585.1:0-1020 GCF_014825855.1 Bombus pyrosoma | reverse complement strand
TATATACTATTAGCTTATAACGTATAACGTTATGTAGTATTACGTTATAGTGTATAACGTTATATAGCATTACGTTATAACGTATAACGTTATGTGTTATTACGAAATAACGTAATAAGTTATGTAGTATTACATTATAACGTATAACGTTATATAATATTAGCTTATAACGTATAACGTTATGTAGTATTACGTTATAACGTATAACGATATATAGCATTACCATATAACGTATAACGTTATATAGTGTTACGTTATAGCGTATAGCGTTATGTAGTATTATGTAATAACGTATAACGTTATGTGGTATTACGATATAACGTATTACGTTATGTAGTATTATATTATGACGTATAACGTTATATAGTATTAGCTTATAACGTATAACGTTATGTAGCATTGCGTTATAACGTATAAGGTTATATAGCATTACGTTATAACGTATAACGTTATATAGCATTACATTATAACGTATAACGGTATGTGGTATTACGATATATCGTATTACGTTATATAGTATTACATTATAACGTATGACGCTATATACTATCAGCTTCTAACGTATAACGTTATATGTTATTACGTTATTACGTATAACGTTATGTGGTATTACGATATAACGTATTACGTTATGTAGTATTGCATTATAACGTATAGCGTTATATACTATTAGCTTATAATGTATAACGTTATGTAGCATTACGTTATAACGTATAAGGTTATATAGCATTACGTTATAACGTATAACGTTATATGGCATTACATTATAACGTATAACGGTATGTGGTATTACGATATATCGTATTACGTTATATGGTATTACATTATAACGTATGACGCTATATACTATCATCTTCTAACGTATAACGTTATATGTTATTACGTTATTACGTATAACGTTATGTGGTATTACGATATAACGTATAACGTTATGTAGTATTACGTTATAACGTATAACGTTATATAGCATTACGTTATAACGTATAACGTTATATAGCATTACATTATAAATTATAACGG
>NW_025219584.1:0-1029 GCF_014825855.1 Bombus pyrosoma | reverse complement strand
AACGTATATCGTTATATGAAACATACGTTATAACGTGAAATGTCATGTAGTATTACGTTATAATGTACAACATTATGTATTATTTCGTTATAACGTATAACATTATGTATTATTACGTTATAACGTATAACCTTATGTAATATTACGTGGTAACGTATATCGTTATATAGTAATACGTTACAACGTATAAAGTTATGTATCATTACGCTGTAACGTATAACGTGATATAGTATTGCGTTATAACTCATATCCTTATATAGTAATAGGTTATAACGTATAACGTTATGTAGTATTTCGTTATATCGTATAACGTAATGTAGTATTACGTTATACCGTACATCGCTATATGGTAATACGTTATGATGTATAACGATCAGTAGTATTTCGTTATAACGTATAACATTATGTATTATTACGTTATAACGTATATCGTTATATGGTAATACGATATAACGTATATCGTTGTGTGGTAGTACGTCATAACGTATAACGTTCAGTAGTACTACTTTATAAGGAATAATGTTATGTAGTATTACGTTATAATATATGACGTTATATGGTAATACGTTATAACGTATATCGTTGTATGAAACATACGTTATAACGTGAAATGTCATGTAGTATTACGTTACAATGTATAACATTATGTATTATTTCGTTATAAAGTATATCATTATGTATTATTACGTTATAACGTATGACCTTATGTAATATTACGTGATAACGTATATCGTTATATAGTAATACGTTACAACGTATAACGTTATATAGCATTACGTTATAACGTTTATAGTTATATAGTAACACATTATAACGAACAACGTTATGTGGTATTACGTTACATCGTATAATGTTATGTAGTATTTCATTATAAGGTATAGCATTATGTATTATTACGTTATAACGTATATCGTTATATAGTAATACGTGATAACGAACAACGTTCAGTAGTATTACGTTATAACGTATAACGTTATGTAGTATTACGTTACATCGTATAACGTTATGTAGTATTACGTTATAACGTAT
>NW_025219583.1:0-1035 GCF_014825855.1 Bombus pyrosoma | reverse complement strand
GCAGTGGAGATACGTTCAGATGAATATACAAACTTGAATATACAAAACTGCAAATACGATGGGTTTGGCATTTCCCAGAGTTGATATAGCTCAAACCGGATGTTGTGGTTTGTATTTCGCAGCATATGTGGTGTATAACGCGCATCGAATTATCGACATATCACCATTAGCGGCGCAGATACCTTGAATTGAATATTCAAACTTGAATATGCAAAACTGGAACTACGCTGCTTTTGACCTAGACCGGAGTTGACGTAGCGCAAACCGGATGTCGTGCTCCGTATTGGGCAGCATGTGGGGTTAGGTATAACGTGCATCGAAATGCCGAGATATGACCAATAACAGCTGAGAAAGGTCCAATTCAATATTCAATCTTAAACATTGCAAAACTGGAATTACGCTGGTCTTTACCCAGACCACATTTGACGCAGCGAAATCCGAATGTCGTGTTCTCTGTTTGGCAGAATATGTGGAGTATAACAAGCACCGTAGTATCGACATCTCACCAATAGCAGCGGAGATACTTTCAGATGAATATTCAAGCTTGAATATACAAAACTGCAAATACGATCGTCTTTACCTAGACCAGAGTTGACGTAGCGGAAGCCGGATGTCGTTCCGGGTATTTCGTAGCGTATGTGGAGTATAACGCGCACAGATTTGTAGACACATCTCGAATAGCAGTGGAGATGCGTTCAATTGAATATTGAAGCATTAATATGCAAAACAGCAATTACACTGGTCTGGACCTAGGCCAGAGTTGACATAGCTCAAACCGTATGTCGTGCTGTGTGTTTGGTAGCATTTGTGAAGTATCACGCGCATCGAAGTGCCAGCATATCAATAATAGCAGCAGATACATGATCAATTGAACATTGTAGCATGAATATGCAAAACTGCAAATACACAGGATTTAACCTAGACCAAAGTTGTCATGGCGCAGCGGATGTCGTGTTCTGTGTTTTTGCAGCATTTGTGAAGTATCACGCGCACTGAATTATTGACATATCTCGTATCGCAGCAAATACACGATCA
>NW_025219582.1:0-1039 GCF_014825855.1 Bombus pyrosoma | reverse complement strand
ACGTTATAACGTAATACTACATAACGTTATACGTTATATCGTGATGCTACATAACGTTACACGTTATAACGTAATACTATACAACGTTATACGTTATAACGTAATGCTATAAAACGTTATACGTTACAACTCAATAATACATAACGTTATACGTTATAACGTAATACTATATAACGCTATACGTTTTAACTTAATGCTATATAACGACATACGTTATATGGTCATGCTACATAACGTTATACGTTATACCGTAATACTACATAACGTTACACGTTATAACGTAATATTACATAACGTTATACGTTATAACGTAATACTATATAACGTTATACGTTATATCGCGAAGCTACATAACGTTATACGTTATATCGCGCAGCTACATAACGTTACACGTTATAACTTAATACTATATAGCGTTATACGTTATAACGTAATGCTATATAACGCCATACGTTATATCGTCATGCTACATAACGTTATACGTTATAACGTAATACTACATAACGTTATATGTTATATCGCTATGCTGCATAACGTTATGCGATATAACGTAATACTATATAACGATATACGTTACAACGCAAGAATACATAACGTTATACGTTATATCGTGATGCTACATATCGTTATACGTTATATCGTAAGGCTATATAACGTTATACGTTATAACGCAATGCTATATAACGTTATACGTTGTGAAGTAATACTATATAACGTTATACGTTATAACGTAATGCTATATAACGTTATACGTTATATCGTGATGCTACATATTGTTATACGTTATATCGTAAGGCTATATAACGTTATACGTTATACCGCAATACTACATAACGATACTCGTTACAACGTAATATTACATAACGTTATACGTTATAACGTAATACTACATAAAGTTATACGTTATATCGTGATGCTACATAACGTTATACGTTATAACGTAATACTATACAACGTTATACGTTATAACGTAATGCTATAAAACGTTATACGTTACAACTCAATAATACATAACGTTATACGTTATAACGTAATACTA
>NW_025219581.1:0-1053 GCF_014825855.1 Bombus pyrosoma | reverse complement strand
CTTCATAACGTAGAACTATATGTCGTTATACGTTATAACGTAATAGTATATATCGTTATACGTTACAACATAATACCATACAACGTCATACGCTATAACGTAGTACCTTATAACGTTATACGTTATATCAAAATACTACACAACTTTAATGGTCATAACGCAGTACTATATACCGTTAAACATTATATCCTAATACCATGTGAGATTATACGTTATATCATAAAACTACACAACGATATTCGTCATAACGTATTACTATATAACGATATACGTTACAACGTAGTACTATATATCGCTATACGTTGCAGCGTAATACTATATATCGTTATACGTTACAACGTAATGCTATATAACGTTATACGTCATAGCGTAGTACTATATAACGTTATATGTTATGTCGCAATACCATATAGCGTTATACGCTATAACGTAGAACCATATAACGTTATACGTCAAAACGTAGTACTATACAACGTTAAACATTATATCCTAATACCCTATAAGAGTATACGTTATATCATATTACTACACAACGTTATGCGTCATAACGTAATACTTTACAGCGTCATATGTCATAACGTAGTACTATATAACGTTATATGTTATATCGTGATACCGTATAACGTTATACGCTATATCGTAGTAACATGCAACGTTATATGTTATATCGTAATACCATATAACGTCATACGCTATATCGTAATACTATACAACGTTATACGTCATAACGTAGTACTATATAACGTTATTCGTTATATCGTAATACTGTATAAGGTTATACGTTATAATGTCATACCATGTAACGTTCTAGGTTATATCATAATACTACACATCGTTTTACGTCATAACGTAGTACTATATGTCGTTATACGTTACAACGTAATACTATACAACGTTATACGTCATAACGTAGTACTATATAACTTTATTCGTTATATCGTAATACTGTATAAGGTTATACGTTATAATGTCATACCATGTAATCTTCTACGTTATATCATAATACTACACATCGATTTACGTCATAACGTAGTACTATATGTCCTTATACGT
>NW_025219580.1:0-1056 GCF_014825855.1 Bombus pyrosoma | reverse complement strand
TACCGTATAACGTTATACGCTATATCGTAGTAACATATAACGTTATATGTTATATCGTAATACTACACAACGTTATACGTCATAACGTAATACTATACAACGTTATACGTCGTAACGTTGTACTATACAACGTTATATGTTATATCGTAATACCGCATAACGTTATACGCTATATCGTAGTAACATATAACGTTATATGCTATATCGTAATACCATATAATGTTATTCACTATATCGTAATACTATACAACGTTATACGTCATAACGTATTACTACATAACGTTATACGCCATATCATCATACTACAGAACGTTATACGTCATAACGTAAGACTATATAACGTTATATGTTATATCGTAATACCGTATAACGTTATACGCTATATCGTAATAGCATATAACGTTATACGTTATATCATCATACTACAGAACGTTATACGTCATAACGTAATACTATACAACGTCATACGTTATAACGTAATACTATATATCGTTATACGTTACAACGTAATACTATACAACGTTATACGCCATAACGTAGTGCTATATAACGTTATACGTTATATCAAATTACTACACAACTTTAATGGTCACAACGCAGTACTATATAACGTTAAACATTATATCCTAATAGCATATAAGATTATACGTTATATCATAAAATTACAAAACGATATTCGTCATAACGTAGTACTATACAACGTTATATGTTATATCGTAATACCGTATAGCGTTATACGCTATATCGTAGTAACATATAACGTTATATGTTATATCGTAATACCATATAACGTTATGCGTTATATCATCATACTACAGAACGTTATACGTCATAACGTAGTATATATAACGTTATAAGTCATAACGTAGTACTATATAACGTTATATGTTATATCGTAATACCATATAACGTTATACGCTATATCGTAATACTATAGAACGTTATACGTCATAACGTAGTACTATACAACGTTATATGTTATATCGTAATACCGTATAACGTTATACGATTTATCGTAATAGCATATAACGTTATATGTTATATCGTAATACCATA
>NW_025219579.1:0-2091 GCF_014825855.1 Bombus pyrosoma | reverse complement strand
ATAGCGTATAACGTTATGTAGCATAACGATATAACGTATAACGTTATGTAGTATTACGATATAACGTATAACGTTATGTAGTGTTACGTTATAACGTATAACGGTATATGATATTACGATATAACGTATAACGAAATGTTGTATTACGATATAACGTATAACGTTATATACTATTACGATATAACGTATAACGATATGTAGTATTACGATATAACGTATGACGATATGTGGTACTACGATATAACGTATAACGTTATGTAGCTATACGATATAACGTATAACGTTATGTAGCATTACGCTATAGCGTATAACGTTATGTAGCATTACGATAGAGCGTATAACGTTATGTAGCATTACGTTATAGAGTATAACGTTATGTAGCATTACGATATAAAGTATAACGTTATGTGGTATTACGATATAACGTATAAGGTTATATGGTATTACGATATAACGTTCAAGGAAATGTTGTATTACGATATAACGTATAACGTTATGTAGTCTTACGATATAACGTATAACGTTATGTAGTATTACGTTATAACGTAAAACGTTATATACTATTACGATATAACGTATAACGTTATATGGTATTACGATATAACGTACAACGATATGTATTATTACGATATAACGTATGACGATATGTAGTATTACGATATAACGTATAACCTTATGTAGTGTTACGTTATAACATATAGCGCTATGTAGCATTACGTTATAACGTATAACGTTATGTAGCATTACGTTATCGAGAATAACGTTATGTAGCATTACGCTATAACGAATCACGTTATGTAGCATTACGATATAACGTATAACGTTATGTAGTATTAAGTTATAACGTAAAACGTTATATACTATTACGATATAACGTATAACGTTATGTAGTATTACGTTATAACGTAAAACGTTATATACTATTACGATATAACGTATAACGTTATATGGTATTACGATATAACGTACAACGATATGTATTATTACGATATAACGTATGACGATATGTAGTACTACGATATAACGTATAACGTTATGTAGTGTTACGTTATAACATATAACGATATGTAGTGTTACGTTATAACGTACAACGTTATGTAGTATTACGATATAACGTATAACCTTATAACGTAATATGTTATAACGTATAACGATATGTAGTATTACCTTATAACATATAACGTTATGAAGTATAACGTTACAACGTAAAACGTTATATAGTATTACGATATATAATATAGCGCCATGTAGCATTACGTTATAACGTATGACGTTATGTAGTATTACGATATAACGTATAACGTTATGTAGTATTACGTAACAACGTATAACGCTATATGGTACTACGATAAAACGTATAACGATATGTAGTGTTACGTTATAGCGTATAACGTTATGAAGCATTACGTTAGAGCGTATAACGTTATGTAGCATTACGATATAACGTATAACGTTATAAGGCATTACGCTATAATGCATAACGTTATGTAGAATTACGTTATAACGTATAACGTTATACAGTAATACGATATAACGTATAACGTTATGTAGTATTACGATATAACGTATAACGTTATGTGGTATTACGCTATAGTGTATTACGTTATGTGGTATTACGTTATATTGTATAACGTTATATACTATTACGATATAACGTATAACGTTATATAGTATTATGATGTAACGTATAACGATATGTGGTATTACGTTATAACGTATAACGTTATATGGAATTACGTTATATGGTATAACGTTGTATAGTATTATGATTTAACGTATAACGTTGTATAGTATTACGATATGACGTATAACGTTATGTAGAATTACGTTATAACGTATAACGTTATATAGTAATACGATATAACGTATAACGTTATGTAGTATTACGATATAACGTATAACACTATATAGTATTACGATATAACGTATAACGTTACGTAGTATTACGTTATAACGAATAACGTTATATACTATTACGATATAACGTATAACGTTATATGGTATTACGATATAACGTACAACGATATGTAGTATTACGATATAACGTATGACGATATGTAGTATTACGATATAACGATTAACGTTATGTAG
>NW_025219578.1:0-1056 GCF_014825855.1 Bombus pyrosoma | reverse complement strand
TACGTTATAACGTATAACGTTATGTAGTATAATGATATAACGTATAATGTTACGTAGTAATACGTTATAACGTATGACGTTATATAGTGATACGTTATAACGTATAACGTTATGTAGTATTATGTTATAACGTATAACGTTATATAGTGTTACGTTACAACGTATAGCGTTATGTAGTATTACGTTAAAACGTATAACGGTATGTAGTATAATGATATAACGTATAATGTTAGGTAGTATTACGTTATAACGTATAACGTTATGCAGCCTTACGTTATAACGTATAACATTAGGTAGCAATACGTTGTTACTAATAACATTATGTAATATTACGTTATAACATATAACCTTATGTATTGTTACGTTACAACGTATAACGTTCTGTAGTATTACGTTATAACATCTAACGTTATGTAATATTACGTTACAACGTATAACGTTATGTATAATTACTTTATAACGTAAAACGATATATAGTGTTACGTTATAACATGTGACGTTATGTAGTGTAATGTTATAACGTATAACGTTATGTAGTATTACGCTATAACGTATAAAGTTATGTAGTATATAGTTATAAGGTATAAAGTTATATAGTACTACGTTATAACGTATAACGTTATATAGTGATACGTTATAACGTATAACGTTATGTTGTATTATGTTATAACTTATAACGTTATGTAGTGCTACATTACAACGTATAACGATATATAGCATTACGTTGTAACGTGTAGCGTTATATAGTATTACATTATAACGTATAGCGTTATGTAGTATTACGTTATATCGTATAACGTTATGTAGTATTATGTTATGACGTATAACGTTCCATAGTGTTACGTTATAACGTATAACGTTATGTAGTATAATGATATAACGTATAATGTTACGTAGTATTACGTTATAACGTATAACGTTATATAGTGTTACGTTACAACGTATGTCGTTATGTAGTATAATGATATAACGTATAATGTTACGTAGTATGACATTATAACGTATAACGTTATATAGTGTTACGTTACAACGTATATCGTTATGTAGTATTACGTT
>NW_025219577.1:0-1065 GCF_014825855.1 Bombus pyrosoma | reverse complement strand
TCTTCTGCCTGCTCTTCGTTGCTTCTGGCCCATGAGTTGTCCATTTTTTTGATTGCTGGGATTGATTTTATTGTTTTCTTCACTTTGTTGGTGACTTTCCATAGGGAGTAGTTGGTATTCTCATGCGCGGATAGTGATTCGATGAATTTTGAGAATTCGCTATTATGAAGTTCCCTTAATTTATTCTTTAATTCTTTTGCAAGTTTATTTAAGTTTTTCTTGTTTTCTCGTGTTCTCTGTTTTTGCCATTTTGATTTCGCTTTTCTTTTTTCCCTAATTTTATCTCCTTTGATGTCCTGCGGAATAATTTTTGTTTGCCTACTATTTAATTTATAAGTGGTTGTTGCCCACGCTGCTTCCTGTATTATTTCTGTCAGAGTTACTACTGCCTGCTCAATGTGTTCAGGTGTTTTCAATGGGATATTGCAATTGATTTTGTTTTCGATTAGCTCTTTAAAAATTTGCCAATTGGTGGTTTTATTGCAAAGTGACTCTGACTTGTTATGAGGTGTGTCATTTTATTCACGCAAGGAAGGTGGCATACGTTGTCATAACATGACACGAATGGTGGCGAAACCCCAGCGTAGTGGGGGTGCCGATCGATAGGAGACAAAAAGAGAGATCGAAGGACATTAGTAACATTTGGGGATTCAAACAGAGTACATCGAAACGTTCAGACTAATAAAAACCAGATTGCTTAGTCTAACGAATATATCAAGAAATATCATAAAATCGGGTCGAATTACTAACAAACTAATTGTATAATAGTTAAATAATTTGTGGCGTGTTCATTATATTATTTTTATAATATTGTCAAATATACAAGTTTACGTTAACCCTGTTAATTCAGTGTTAAACTTGAGGCAGCTACGTTGTCCGTGATAATAGTAGCTGCTGGCGTACTGCTGTATTTTCTTCCTATTTAAGAATCGTGGAAGAAAAAATTGGACTTCGATCGCCGGGATTCGATTCCTGGTTCCGAACGATCATAATCTAAGACGCTAACCACTGTGCTGCCGTCGTCTGTTGCTAGTAGGTGTCGAGTGGTGGTATTTGTGCTGTCAA
>NW_025219576.1:0-1075 GCF_014825855.1 Bombus pyrosoma | reverse complement strand
CGTTATAACGTATAACATTATGTAATATTACGTTATAATGTATATCGTTATATGGTAATACGATATAACGTATATCGTTATATGGTAGTACGTTATAACGTATAACGTTCAGTAGTACTACGTTATAACGCATAATGTTATGTAGTATTACGTTATAATGTATGACGTCATATCGTAATACGTTATAACGTATAACGTTCAGTAGTAGTTCGTTACAACGTATATCGTTATATAGTTGTAAGTTATCATGTATAACGATCAGTAGTATTTCGTTATAACGTATAACATTATGTACTCTTACGTTATAACGTATACCGCTTTATGGTAATACGTTATAACGTATAACATTATGTAATATTACGTTATAATGTATATCGTTATATGGTAATACGATATAACGTATATCGTTATATGGTAGTAAGTTATAGCGGATAACGTTCAGTAGTACTACGTTATATCGAATAATGTTATGTAGTATTACGTTATAATGTAAGACGTTTTATCGTAATACGTTATAACGTAAAACATTATGTATTATCACGTTATAATGTATATCGTTATATGGTAATACGTTATAACGCATGTTGTTATATGGTAATACGGTATAACGTATATCGATATATGGTAGTACGTTATCACGTATAACGTTCAGTAGTACTACGTTATAACGAATAATGTTATGTAGTATTACCTTATAATGTATGACGTTATATCGTAATACGTTATAACGTATAACGTTCAGTAGTAGTTCGTTACAACGTATATCGTTGTATAGTAGTAAGTTATGATGTATAACGTTCAGTTGTATTTCGTTATAACGTATAACATTATGTATTCTTACGTTATAACGTATACCGTTTTATGGTAATACGTATTATTATGTAATATTACGTTATAATGTATATCGTTATATGGTAATACGATATAACGTATATCGTTATATGGTTGTAAGTTATAACGTATAACGTTCAGTAGTACTACGTTATAACGAATAATGTTATGTAGTATTACGTTATAATGTATGACGTTTTATCGTAATACGTTATAACGTAAAACATTATGTACTATTACGTTA
>NW_025219575.1:0-1077 GCF_014825855.1 Bombus pyrosoma | reverse complement strand
GTTATTCGTTATATCGTAATGCTACATAACGTTATACGTTATACCGTAATGCAACATAACGTTATACGTTATACCGTAATACTACATAACGTTCTACCTCATAACGTATTACGATATAACATTATACGTTATATCGTAATGATACATAACGTTATACGTTATAACGTTATGCTATATAACGTCATGTGTTATATCGTAAAGCTACATATCGTTATACGTTATATCCTAATGCTACATAACGTTATACGTTATACCGTAATACTACATAACGTTATACGTCATAACGTATTACCATATAACGTTATACGTTATATCCTAATGCTACATAACGTTATACGTTATACCGTAATACTACATAACGTCATACGTCCTAACGTATTACCATATAACGTTATACGTTATATCGTAATGCTACATAACGTTATACGTTATAACGTTATGTTTCATAACGTTACACGTTATATCGTAATGCTACATGACGTTATACGTTATATCGTAATACTATATAACGCTATACGTTATACCGTAATACTACATAACGTTATACGTCATAACGTATTACCATATAACGTTATACGTTATAACGTAGTGCTATATAACGTTACTCGTTATATCTTAATACTACCTAACGATACATGTCATAACGTATTAACATATAACGTTATACGTTATAAGGTATTACCATATATCGTTATACGTTATATCGTAATGCTAGATATCGTTATACGTTATTCCGCAATGCTACATAACGTTATACGTTACGTCGTAATACTACATAACGTTATACGTTATAACGTATTACCATATATCGTTATACGTTATAACGTAATGCTATTCTACGTCATACGTTATATCGTAATGCTACATATCGTTACACCTTATATCTTAATACTACATAACGATATATGTCATAACGTATTACCATATAACGTTATACGTTATACCGTAATGCTACATAACGTTATACGTTACATCGTAATACTTCATAACGTTATACGTTATAACGTGTTACCATATATCGTTATACGTTATAACGTATTGCTACATAACGTTACACGTTATACCGTAATACTACAT
>NW_025219574.1:0-1092 GCF_014825855.1 Bombus pyrosoma | reverse complement strand
TATCGTAATACCACATAACATTATACGTTATAACGTAATACTATGTAACGTTATATGACATATCGTAACACCACATAAC
This sequence comes from Bombus pyrosoma, assembly GCF_014825855.1. Taxonomy (NCBI): domain Eukaryota; kingdom Metazoa; phylum Arthropoda; class Insecta; order Hymenoptera; family Apidae; genus Bombus; species Bombus pyrosoma. The sequence goes on along the minus strand of NW_025219574.1, from coordinate 1,013 downwards.
GTTATACGTAATATCGTATTGCTATATGACGTTATACGTCATATCGTAATACTATATAACGTTATACGTTATATCGTAGTACCACATAACGTTATACGTTATATCGTATTGCTATATGACGATATACGTTATATCCTAATACTACATTACGTTATACGTCATATCGTAGCACCACATAACATCATACGTTATATCGTATTGCTATATCACAATATACGTTATATCCTAATACTACATTACGTTATACGTCATATCGTATTGCTATATGACGATATACGTCATATCGTAACACCACATAACGTTATACGTTATATCGTAGTACCACATAACGTTATACGTTATATCGTATTGCTATATGACAATATACGTTATATCCTAATTCTACATTACGTTATACGTCATTTCGTAACACCACATAACGTTATACGTTTTAACGTAATACTATATCACGTTATACATCATATCGTAGTACCACATAACGTTATACGTTATATGGTAGTACCACATAACGGTATACGTTATATCGTAATACTATATAACGTTATACGTTATGTCCTAATACTACATTACATTATACGTCATATCGTAATACCACATAACGTTATACGTTATAACGTAATTATATATAACGTTATACGACATATCGTAACACCACATAACGTTATACGCTATATCGTATTGCTATATGATGATATACATTACATCCTAATACTACATTACGCTATACGTCATATCGTAATACCACCTAACGTTATACGTTTTAACGTAATTATATATAACGTTATACGTCATATCGTAACAACACATAACGTTTTACGTTATATCGTATTGCTATATGACGATATACGTTATATCCTAATACTCCATTACGTTATACGTCATTTCGTAACACCACATAACGTTATACGTTTTAACGTAATACTATATCACGTTATACGTCATATCGTAGTACCACATAACGTTATACGTTATATGGTAGTACCACATAACGGTATACGTTATATCGTAATACT
>NW_025219573.1:0-1101 GCF_014825855.1 Bombus pyrosoma | reverse complement strand
ATTACGTTATAACGTATAACGATATGTAGCATTACGTTACAACGTTTAACGCTATGTAGATATATGTCATAACGTATAACGTTATGTAGCATTACGTTATAACGTATAACGTTATGTAGATAAATGTTATAACGTAAAACGTTATGTAGCATTACGATACTACGTATAACGTTATGTAGTATTACGTTATAACATATAAGCATATGTAGTATTACGTTATAACGTATAACGTTATGTAGCATTACGTTATAACGTATAACGTTATATGGTATTTGGATGTAACGTATAACGTTATGTAGGATTACGTTATAACGCATAACGCTATGTAGATATATGTTATAACGTATATCGTTATGTAGCATTTCGTTATAATGTATAACGTTTTATAGTATTACGTTATAACGTATAACGTTATATGGTATTAGGACTTAACGTATAACGTTATGTAGATATATGTTATAACGTATAACGTTATGTAGCATTACGATACAACGTATAATGTTATGTAGTATTACGTTATAACGTATAACGCTATGTAGATATATGTTATAACGTATAACGTTATGTAGCATTACGATATAACGTATAACGTTATGTAGCATTACGTTATAACGTATAACGTTATATGGTATTGCGTTATAACGTATAACGTTATATGGTATTAGGATGTAACGTATAACGTTATGTAGCATTACGTTATTACGTATAACGCTATGTAGATATATGTTATAACGTATAACGTTATGTAGCATTACGTTATAACGTATAACGATATGTAGATATATGTTATAACGTATAACGTTATGTAGCATTACGATATAACGTATAACGTTATGTAGCATTACGTTATAACGGATAACGTTATATAGTATTACGTTATAACGTATAACGTTATATGGTACTAGGATGTAACGTATAACGTTATGTAGCATTACGTTATAACGTATAACGCTATGTAGATATATGTTATAACGTAAAACGTTATGTAGCATTACGATATAACGTATAACGTTATGTAGTATTACGTTATAACATATAACGATATGTAGTATTACGATATAACGTATAACGTTATGTAGCATTACGTTATAACGTATAACG
>NW_025219572.1:0-1133 GCF_014825855.1 Bombus pyrosoma | reverse complement strand
CCAAAGATTAATCAACTGATTAATATTTGGAAAACGATGCCAATTACCGGGTCTCACCACGAGGAGGTGACTACGCAAGAGACCCGCCCATGAGTTATTTAACATTATGCATCGGTCTCGACATTCAACCTATTGGCAAGAATGTCGAGTTCTGACTCTATTTATCATGGGCCTGCGTAAAGAGATAGTTATTTCGTAGCCTATCCACGAAACATCTATCTCCTACGCAGCAGTTACACGAGTATTTACAAACGTGAAACAAAGCTTACACAATGCAATATCTATCTCCCACACAACGCAATATGTATCTCACACACAACGATTACATCGATCAGTACAAACATCGTACAATAATTCGCAACCCTATCGGCAACATTCCGTATAAAAGACACATTTGTCTAACTTGCAACGAAAGAAAAAAGATGAGGCTACTATGGAAAAGGAGCCCCAACAATCAGACGATGAAAGAAACACCGCGGAGCCCGCGGAACGAACGAAATCGCGATCTCTCGAAAGAACTAACAAACCTACGTGACGTACCCCCGTGCACCAGATAACCCTAAGGTTCAGCGGAAAGCCCAAGCATTGACCTTCGCTCGATTCCTGTCACCTCACTTGCAACTTATCACGGTCGATGGCACCGACCGATGATACCAGTGATCCAGCAAATAGGCCTGCAATTTAACACACTCCAACTGAACAAGTGAGAGCCCGGGGAGGGACCGCTGATCAGGATTACAAAGGCACGGCCCCAACTGAACAGTGGGGTCCACCCCCGCGGGTTTGCCACTTGAACAGAATTACGGAGGACATTAAATGCAGGTCCCTGTCCAAGTACCGAAGTACCAATCGGACAGCATTACGGGACTGCGACTCAGGTATCACCAGCGCGATGACAACTCCCGCGATTCGCGGCAAACGACGAGCAGTTGTCGAGTAGTCACCAAGACAGAGGTGTCCTTGGGGCGACTTACGAATCCAAAGAGTTGTCCAGTGCACGTTCACCCGCACGTACCCGGAATACGCGCGAGCGAGTACGCCACGCGGCAGTTTGAAAGAACTGAGCGATCGTGAACCGATAAATCGCGGGAATAATTTTTCCAGTATGGTAAGCGAGGAGACCAAGAAAGACG
>NW_025219571.1:0-1134 GCF_014825855.1 Bombus pyrosoma | reverse complement strand
AGAATTGTCGTAGTCCAAACATGATGTAGTTTCACGTATTTCGCAGCATGTCGGGAGTGAAAATCGCATCGAATTATCAACATAACAATAATAGCAGCGGAGATACGTTCAGATGAAAATTCTTACTTGAATATGCAAAACTGGAAATACGCTGGTCTTGACCTAGGACAGGAGTTGACGTAGCGAAAACAAGACGTCGTTCTACGTATTTGGCAGCATATGAGGAGTATAACGCGCTCAGAATAGTAGACATGTCTCGAACAGCAGCGAAGATACGTTCAGATAAATATCTATGTTTGAATATGCAAAACTGTTACTACGCTGGTCTTGACCTAGACCAGAGTTGACATAGCGCAAGCCGGATGTCGTATCACGTATTTGGCGGCATATGTGGAGTATAACACGCATCGAATTATCGACATATCACCGATAGCAGTGGAGATATGTTCAGATGAATACTCATGATTGAATATGAAAAACTGAAACTACGCTGGTCTTGACCTGGACCGGAGTTGACATAGCGCAAACTGGATGTCATTCCACGTATTTCGCAACACTTATGGAGTATACCGCGCATTGGAATGCCGACATATGACGAATAGCAGCTGAGGTACGTCCTATTGAATGTTGTAGTCTGAATATGCAAAAGTGCAGATACAAAGGATTTGACATAGATCAGACTTGAAATAGCGCAAACCGAAATTCGTGTTCTGTATTTGGCGGCAAATGTGGCCTATAAGGCACATTGAATTGTCGACATATCACCGATAGTAGCGGAGGGGCGTTCAGATGAATATTCATGCTTGCATATGCAAAACTGAAACTACGCTGGTCTTGAAATAGACCAGCGTTGACATGGTGAAAACAGGATGTCGTTCCACGTATTTGGCAGCAAGTCGGGAGTGTAAATCGCGGCAAATTATCAACATATCGCCAATAGCATCGGAGATACGTGCAGATGAATGTTGAAGCCCGAATGTGCAATACTGCAAATACGCAGGATTTGGCAGTTGTCAGATTTGACAGAGTGCGAACCGGATGTCGCTCCACGTACTTCGTATCATATGGGGAGTATAAAGCGCATCGAGTTATCCGCATATCACCAATACCAGCGGGGATACGTTCAAATGAATA
>NW_025219570.1:0-1134 GCF_014825855.1 Bombus pyrosoma | reverse complement strand
ACGTATAACGTTATGTGGTATTACGATATAACGTATTACGTTATGTAGTATGACATTGTAACGTATAACGTTATATACTATTAGCTTATGACGTAAAACATTATGTAGTATTACGTTATAGCGTATAACGTTATATAGCATTACATTATAACGTATAACGTTATGTGGTATTACGATATAACGTATTACGTTATGTTGTGTTACATTATAACGTATAACGTTATATACTATTAGCTTAAAACGTATAACGCTATGTACTATTACGTTATAACGTATAACGTTATATAGCATTACATTACAACGTATAACGGTATGTGGTACTACGATATAACGTAATACGTTATGTAGTATTACATAATATCTTATAACGTTATATACTATTAGCTTATAACGTATAACGTTATATAGTATTACGTTATAACGTATAACGTTATATAGCATTACGTTTTAACGTACAACGTTATGTGGTATTACGATATAACTTATAACGGTATGTGGTATTACGATATAACGTATAACGCTATGTGGTATTACGATATAACGTATTACGTTATTTAGTATGACATTGTAACGTATAACGTTATATACTATTAGCTTATGACGTATAACATACATAAATATTATAAAGTATTACGTTATAACGCATAACGTTATATAGCATTACCTTATAACGCATAACGTTATGTGGTATTACGATATAACATATTACGTTATGTAGTATTACATTATATCTTATAACGTTATATACTATTAGCTTATAACGTATAACGTTATATAGAATCACGTTATAACGTATAACGTTATATAGAATCACGTTATAACGTATAACGTTATATACCATTACGTTATAACGTATAACGTTATGTGGTATTACGATATAACGTATTACGTTATGTAGTATTACACTATAACGTATAACGTTATGTACCATTAGCTTATAACGTATAACGTTATGTACTATTAGCTTATAACGTATAACGTTATGTAGTATTACGTTATAGCGTATAACGTTATGTAGCATTACATTATAACGTATAACGCTATGTGGTATTACGATATAACGTATAACGTTATGTAGTATTACATTATATCTTATAACGTTATATACTACTAGCTTATAACGTATAACGTTAT
>NW_025219569.1:0-1182 GCF_014825855.1 Bombus pyrosoma | reverse complement strand
GTAGTATTACGTTACAACGTATAACGCTATATGGTATTATGTTATAACGCATAACATTTTGTAGTATTACGTTATAACGTATAACGTTATGTATTACAACGTTATAACGTATAACGTTATATGGTAATACGTTATAAGGTATAACATTATGTAGTATTACGTTACAACGTACAACGTTGTATGGTATTACGTTATAAGGCATAACGCTAGATAGTATTACTTTATTACGTATAGCGATATTTAACATTACGTTATAACGTATAACGTTATGTAGTACTACGCTATAACGTATAATGTCATATGGAAGTACGTTATAAGGTAAAACGTCATGTAGAATTACGTTGTAAAGTGTAACGTTACGTAGTACTACGTTATAACGTATAACGTTATATGGAATTACGTTATAACGTATAATGTTATATAGTATAACGTTATAACGTATAACGTTTTGTAGTATTACGTTATAACGTATAACGTTGTGTAGTATTACGTTACAACGTATAACGCTATATGGTATAATGTTATAACGCATAACGTTTTGTAGTATTACGTTTTAACGTATAACGTTATGTAGTATAACGTTATAACGTATAACGTTATGTAGTATAACGTTATAACGTATAACGTTATATGGTAGTACGTTATAACGTATAACGTCATTTAGTATTACGTTATAACGTATAACGTTATGTAGTACTACGCTATAACGTATAACGTTATATGGTATAATGTTATAACGCATAACGTTTTGTAGTATTACGTTTTAACGTATCACGTTCTGTATTATAACGTTATAACGTATAACGTTATATGGTAATACGTTACAAGGTATAACGTTATGTAGTATCACTTTATAACGTATTACGTTATGTAGTACTACGTTATAACGTATAACGTTGTGTAGTATTACGTTACAACGTATAACGCTATATGGTATAATGTTATAACGCATAACGTTTTGTAGTATTACGTTTTAACGTATCACGTTATGTAGTATAACGTTATGTAGTACTACGTTAATACATATAACGTTGTACAGTATTACTTTATAACTTATAGCGATAACGCTATATGGTATAATGTTATAACGCATAACATTTTGTAGTATTACGTTATAACGTATAACGTTATGTAGTATAACGTTATAACGTATAACGTTATATGGTAATACGTTATAGCGTA
>NW_025219568.1:0-2092 GCF_014825855.1 Bombus pyrosoma | reverse complement strand
TACGTTATAACGTATAACGCTATGTAGATATATGTTATAACGTATATCGTTATGTAGCGTTACGATATAACGTATAACGTTATGTAGTATTACGTTATAACATATAACGATATGTAGTATTACGATATAACGTATAACGTTATGTAGCATTACGATATAACGTATAACGTTATGTAGCATTACGTTATAACGTATAACGTTATATAGTGTTACGTTATAACGTATAACGTTATATGGTACTAGGATGTAACGTATAACGTTATGTAACATTACGTTATAACGTATAACGCTATGTAGATATATGTTATAACGTATAACGTTATATAGTATCACGTTATAACGTATAACGTTATATAGTATTACGTTACAACGTATAACGTTATATGGTATTAGGATGTACCCTATAACGTTATGTAGCATTACGATATAACGTATAACGTTATGTAGCATTACGTTATAACGTATAACGTTATATGGTACTAGGATGTAACGTATAACGTTATGTAGCATTACGTTATAACGTATAACGCTATGTAGATATATGTTATAACGTATATCCTTATGTAGCGTTACGATATAACGTATAACGTTATGTAGTATTACGTTATAACATATAACGATATGTAGTATTAAGATATAACGTATAACGTTATGTAGCATTACGTTATTACGTATAACGTTATATAGTATTACGTTATAACGTATAACGTTATAAGGTACTAGGATGTAACGTATAACGTTATGTAGCATTACGTTATAACGTATAGCGCTATGTAGATATATGTTATAACATATAACGTTATGTAGCATTACGATATAACGTATAACGTTATGTAGCATTACGCTATAATGTATAACGTTATATAGTATTACGTTATAACGTATAACGTTATGTAGATATATGTTATAACGTAAAACGTTATGTAGCATTACGATACAACGTATAACGTTATGTAGTATTACGTTATAACATATAACGATATGTAGTATTACGATATAACGTATAACGTTATGTAGCATTACGTTATAACGTATAACGTTATATGGTATTTGGATGTAACGTATAACGTTATGTAGCATTACGTTCTAACGTATAACGCTATGTAGATATATGTTATAACGTATATCGTTGTGTAGCATTACGTTATAATGTATAACGTTATGTAGCATTACGTTATAACGTATAACGCTATGTAGATATATGTTAAAACGTATAACGTTATGTAGCATTACGATATAACGTATAACGTTATGTAGCATTACGATACAACGTGTAATGTTATGTAGTATTACGTTATAACGTATAACGCTATGTAGATATATGTTATAACGTATAACGTTATGTAGCATTACGATATAACGTACAACGTTATGTAGCATTACGTTATAACGTATAAAGTTATATGGTATTGCGTTATAACGTATAACGTTATATGGTATTTGGATGTAACGTATAACGTTATGTAGCATTACGTAATAACGTATAACGCTATGTAGATATATGTTATAACGTATAACGTTCTGTATTATTACGTTATTACGTATAACGCTATGTAGATATATGTTAAAACGTATAACGTTATGTAGCATTACGATATAACGTATAACGTTATGTAGCATTACGTTATAACGTATAACGTTATGCAGCATTACGTTATAACGTATAACGCTATGTAGATATATGTTATAACGTAAAATGTTATGTAGCATTTCGATACAACGTATAACGTTATGTAGTATTACGTTATAACATATAGCGATATGTAGTATTACGTTATAACGTATAACGCTATGTAGATATATGTTATAACGTATAACGTTATATGGTATTAGGATGTAACGTATGACGTTATGTAGCATTACGTTATAACGTATAACGCTATGTAGATATATGTTATAACGTATAACGTTATGTAGTATTACGTTATAACGTATAACGTTATGTAGATATATGTTATAACGTATGGCGTTATGTAGTATTACGATATAACATATAACGTTATGTAGTATTACGTTATAACGTATAACGTTATGTAGATATATGTTATAACGTAAAACGTTATGTAGCATTACGGTACAACGTATAACGTTA
>NW_025219567.1:0-1212 GCF_014825855.1 Bombus pyrosoma | reverse complement strand
TATACGTTATATCGTAATACTATATAACGTTATACGTTATATCATAATACTATATAACGTTATACGTTATATCATAATACTATATAACGTTATGCGTTATATCATAATACTATACAACGTTATACGTTATAACGTAATACCACATATCGTTATACGTTATATCGTAATACCATATAGCGTTATACGTTATATCGTAATACCATACAACGTTATACGTTATATCGTAATACCATATAACGTTATTGATTACAAAGTAATACCACATATCGTTATACGTTATATCGTAATAACATATAACATTATACGTTATGTCATAATACTACTTAACGTTATACTTTATAATGTAATACCACATATCGTTATGCGTTATATCGTAATACCATATAGCGTTATACGTTATATCGTAATACCATATAACGTTATACGTTACATCGTAATACCATATAACGTTATTGGTTACAAAGTATTACCACATACCGTTATACGTTATATCGTAATACCATATAACGTTATACGTTATATCGTAACACCACATAACGTTATTGATTACAAAGTAACACCACATATCGTTATACGTTATATCGTAATACCATATATCGTTATACGTTATATCATAATACTACTTAACGTTATAATTTATAATGTAATACCACATATCGTTATACGTTATGTCGTAATACCATATATCGCTATACGTTATATCGTAATACAATATAACGTTATACGTTATATCATAATACTATATAACGTTATACGTTATATCATAATACTATATAACGTTATACGTTATAACGTAATACCACATATCGTTATACGTTATATCGTAATACCATATAGCGTTATACGTTATATCGTAATAACATATAACGTTATACGTTATATCGTAATACCATATAACGTTATTGATTACAAAGTAATACCACATATCGTTATACGTTATATCGTAATACTATATAACGTTATACGTTATATCGCAATACCATATAACGTTATACGTTATATCATAACAGTAGTTAACGATATACTTTATAATGTAATACCACATATCGTTATACGTTATATCGTAATACCATATAGCGTTATACGTTATATCGTAATACCATATAACGTTATACGTTATATCGTAATACCATATAACGGTATTGATTACAAAGTAATACCACATATCGTTATACGTTATATCGTAATACCATATAACGTTATACGTTATAT
>NW_025219566.1:0-1249 GCF_014825855.1 Bombus pyrosoma | reverse complement strand
GTATTACGATATAACGTATAACGTTATCTAGCATTGCGATATAACGTATAACGTTATGTAGTTTTACGATACATCATATAACGATATGTAATAATACGTTATAACGTATAACGTTATGTAGCATTACGATATAACGAAAACGATATGTACTGTTGCGATATAACGTATAACGATATGTAGCATTACGGTATAACGTATAGTGTTATGTAGCATTACTATATAACGTATAACGTTATATAGTATTACGAAATAATGGATAACGTTATATGGTAATACGTTATAACGTCTAACGATATGTAGTATTACGATATAACGTATAACGTTATATAGTATTACGATATAACGGATAACGATATATGGTAATACGATATATCGTTTAATGTAATATAGCATTGAGATATAACGTACAACGTTATATAGTATTACTTTATAACGTATAACGTTATGTAGTGTTACGTTATAACGTATAACGTTATGTAGCATTACGATATAACGCATAACGTTATATAGTATTACGTTATAACGTATAACGTTATGTAGTGTTACGTTATAACGTATAACGTTAACTAGCATTACGATATAACGCATAACGTTATGTAGTTTTACGATACAGCATATAACGATGTGTAATAATACGTTATAACGTATAACGTTATGTAGTATTACGATATAACGTATAACGTTATCTAGCAATACGATATATCGTATAACGTTATGTAGTTTTACGATATAGCATATAACAATATGTAATAATACGTTATAACGTATAACGTTATGTGGTATTACATTATAACGTCTAACGCTATATAGTAATACGATATAACGTATAACGTTATGTAGCATTACGATATAACGTAAAACGCTATCTAGTCTTACGATATAACGTATAATGTAATGTAGCATTACGATATAACGTATAACGTTATATAGTATTGCGTTATAACGTATAAAGTTATGTAGTGTTACGTTATAACGTATAACGTTATATAGTATTACGATATAACGGATAACGTTATGTAGTATTACGTTATAACGTATAACGTTATGTAGCATTACGATATATCGTATAACGTTGTCTAGCATGACGATATAACGTATAACGTTATGTAGTTTTACGATATAGCATATAACGATATATAATAGTACGTTATAACTTATAACGATATGTAGTATTACGATATAACGTATAACGTTGTCTAGCATTACGATATAACGTATAACGTTATGTAGTTTTACGATATAGCATATA
>NW_025219565.1:0-1252 GCF_014825855.1 Bombus pyrosoma | reverse complement strand
TAACGTTATACGTTATATCTAATACTACATAACGTTATACGTTATATGCTAATACTATATAACGTTATACTATATATCATAATACTATATAACGTTATACGTTATAACGTAATACCATATAACGTTATTGATTACAAAGTAATACCACATATCGTTATACGTTAGATTGTAATATCATATAACCTTATACGTTATATCAAACTATTACTTAACGTTATACTTTATAATGTAATACCACATATTGTTATACGTTATATCGTAATACCATATATCGTTATACGTTATATCGTAATACCATATAGCGTTATATGTTATATCGTAATACTATATAACGTTACACGTTATATCATAATACTATATAACGTTATACGTTATATCATAATACTATATAACGTTATACGTTATAACGTAATACCACATATCGTTATACGTTTTATCGTAATACCATATAACGTTATATGTTATATCGTAATACCATATAACGTCATTGATTACAAAGTAATACCACATATCGTTATACGTTATATCGTAATACCATATAGCGTTATACGTTATATCGTAATACTATATAACGTTATACGTTATATCATAATACTATATAAAGTTATACATGATATCATAAAACTATATAACGTTATGCGTTATATCATAATACTATACAACGTTATACGTTATAACGTAATACCATGTAACGTTATACGTTATATCGTAATACCATATGACGTTATACGTTATATCGTAATACCATATAATGTTATACGTTATATCGTAATACTATATAACGTTATGCGTTATATCATAATACTATACAACGTTATACGTTTTAACGTAATACCACATATCGTTATACGTTATATCGTAATACTATATAACGTTATACATTATATCATAATACTATATAACGTTATACGTTATATCATAATACTATATAACGTTATACGTTATAACGTAATACCACATATCGTTATACGTTATATCGTAATACCATATAACGTTATACGTTATATCGTAATACCATATGACGTTATACGTTATATCGTAATACCATATAATGTTATACGTTATATCGTAATACTATATAACGTTATACGTTATACCATAATACTATATAACGTTATACTATATATCATAATACTATATAACGTTATACGTTATAACGTAATACCATATAACGTTATTGATTACAAAGTAATACCGCATATCGTTATACCTTATATCGTAATACTATATAACGTTATACGTTATATCATAA
>NW_025219564.1:0-1252 GCF_014825855.1 Bombus pyrosoma | reverse complement strand
TATACGTTATATCGTAATACTACAGAACGTTATACGCTATATCGTAATGCTACATATCGTTATACGTTATATCGTAATGCTACATAACGTTATTCGTTATATCGTAATGCTATATAACGTTATATGTTATATCGTAATGCTACATAACGTTATACGTTATATCGTAATGCTACATAACGTTATACGTTATATCGTAATGCTACATAACGTTATACGTTATATCGTAATGATACATAACTTTATACGTTATATCGTAATGATACATAACGTTATACTTTATATCGTAATGCTACATATCGTTTTACGTTATATCGTGATGCTACATTACTTTATACGTTATATCGTAATACTACATAACGTTATACGCTATATCATAATGCTACATATCGTTATACGTTATATCGTAATGATACATGACGTTATACGTTATATCGTAATGCTACATAACGTTATACGTTATATCGTAATGGTACATAACGTTATACGTTATATCATAATGCTACATAACGTTATACGTTGTAGCGTAATACTATATAACGTTATACGTCATAACGGATTACTATATAAAGTTATACGTCATAACGTATTACTACATAACGTTATACGTTATATCGTAATACTACATAGCGTTATACGTCATAACGTATTACTACATAACGTTATACGTTATATCATAATGCTACATAACGTTATACGTTGTAGCGTAATACTATATAACGTTATACGTCATAACGGATTACTACATAAAGTTATACGCCATAACGTATTACTACATATCGTTATACGTTATATCGTAATGATACATAACGTTATACGTTATATCGTAATGCTACATAACGTTATACGTTATATCGTAATGATACATAACGTTATACGTTATATCATAATGCTACATAACGTTATACGTTATATCGTAATGCTACATAAGGTTATACGTTATAAGGTAATATTGCATAACGTTATACGATATATCGTAATACTACATAATGTTATACGATTTAACGTAACATTACATAACGGTATACGTTATATCGTAGTACTATATAATGTTATCCGTCATAACGTATTACTACATAACGTTATACGTTATATCGTAATGATACATAACGTTATACGTTATATCGTAATGCTACAAAACATTATACGTTATATCGTAATGCTTCATATCGTTATACGTTATATCGTAATGCTACATAGCGTTATACGTCATAACGTATTACTACATAACGTTATACGTTATATCGTAATGCTA
>NW_025219563.1:0-1272 GCF_014825855.1 Bombus pyrosoma | reverse complement strand
CTATAACGTAATACTACATAACGTTATACGTTATAAGCTAATAGTATATAACGTTATACGTTATAATGTAATACTACATAACGTAATACGTTATATCGTAATACCACATAACGTTATACGTTATAACGTAATGCTATATAACGTTATGCGCTATAACGTAATACTACATATCGTTATACGTTATAAGCTAATAGTATATGACGTTATACGTTATAATGCAATACTACATAACGTAATACGTTATATCGTAATACCACATAACGTTGTACGTTATAATGTAATGCTATATAACGTTATACGTTATAACGTAATAGTACATAACGTTATACGTTGTAAGCTAATAGTATATAACGTTATACGTTATAATGTAATACTACATAACGTAATACGTTATATCGTAAAACCACATAACGTTATACGTTATAACGTAATGGTATATAACATTATACGTTATAACGTGATACTATTTAACGTTATAAGTTATAAGCTAATAGTATATAATGTTATAAGATATAATGTAATACTACATAACGTAATACGTTATATCGTAATACCACATAACGTTACACGTAATAATGTAATGCTATATAACGTTATACGCTATAACGTAATACTACATAACGTTATATGTTATAAGCTAATAGTATATAACGTTATACGTTATAATGTAATACTACATAACGTAATACGTTATATCGTAAAACCACATAACGTTATACGTTATAACGTAATGCTATATAACGTTATGCGCTATAACGTAATACTACATATCGTTATACGTTATAAGCTAATAGTATATAACGTTATACGTTATAATACAATACTACATAACGTAATACGTTATATCGTAATACCACATAACGTTATACGTTATAATGTAATGCTATATAACGTTATACGTTATAACGTAATAGTACATAACGTTATACGTTGTAAGCTAATAGTATGTAACGTCATACGTTATAATGTAATACTACATAACGTAATACGTTATATCGTAAAACCACATAACGTTATACGTTATAACGTAATGGTATATAACATTATACGTTATAACGTGATACTATTTAACTTTATAAGTTATAAGCTAATAGTATATAATGTTATAAGATATAATGTAATACTACATAACGTAATACGTTATATCGTAATACCACATAACGTTACACGTAATAATGTAATGCTATATAACGTTATACGCTATAACGTAATACTACATAACGTTATACGTTATAAGCTAATAGTATATAACGTTACACGTTATAATGTAAT
>NW_025219562.1:0-1300 GCF_014825855.1 Bombus pyrosoma | reverse complement strand
TAACGTTATATAGTGTTACGTTATAGCGTATAACGTTATGTAGTATTACGTTATAACGTATAACGTTATGTAGTATTACGGTATAACGTATAACGTTATGTAGCATTACGGTATAACGTATAACGTTATGTAGTATTACGTTACAACGTATAACGTTATGTATTATTGCGGTGTAACGTATAACGTTATATAGTGTTACGTTATAGCGTATAACGTTATGTAGTATTACGTTATAACGAATACCGTTGTGTAGCATTACGGTATAACGTATAACGTTATATAGCATTGCGTTATAACGTATAGCGTTATGAGGCATTACGGTATAACGTATAACGTTATGTAGCATTACGGTATAGCGTATAACGTTAGGTAGTATTACGTTATAACGTATACCGTTATGTAGCATTACGGTATAACGTATAACGTTATATAGCATTACGGTATAACGTATAACCTTATGTAGCATTAGGGTATAACGTATGACGTTATGTAGTATTACGTTATAACGTATAACGTTATGTAGCATTACGTTATAACGTATAACGTTGTGTAGTATTACGTTATAACGTATAACGTTATGTAGCATAACGGTATAACGTATAACGTTGTGTAGCATTACGTTATGACGTATAACTTTATATAGTGTTACGTTACAACGTATAGCGATATGTAGCATTACGGTATAACGTACAACGTTATGTAGCATTAGGGTATAACGTATAACATTATGTAGTATTATGTGTTAACGTATAACGTTATGTAGCATTACGTTATAACGTATAACGTTATGTAGTATTACGTTATAACGTATAACGTTATATAGCATTGCTTCATGACGTATAACGTTTTATAGCATTACGTTTTAAAGTATAACGTTATGTAGCACTATGATATAACGTATAACGTTATATAGCATTGCGTGATGACGTATAACGTTATATAGCATTACGTTTTAACGTATAACGTTATGTAGCACAATGATATAACCTATAACGTTATACAGCATTACGTTATGACGTATAACGTTATATAGTGTTACGTTATAGCGTATAACGTTATGTAGTATTACGTTATAACGTATAACGTTATGTAGCATTACGGTATAACGTATAACGTTATGTAGCATTACGTTATAACGTATAACGTTGTGTAGTATTACGTTATAACGTATAACGTTATGTAGCATAACGGTATAACGTATAACGTTGTGTAGCAGTACGATATAACGTATAACGTTATGTACCATTACGGTAAATCGTATAACGTTATGTAGCATTACAATATGACGTATAACGTTATG
>NW_025219561.1:0-1354 GCF_014825855.1 Bombus pyrosoma | reverse complement strand
ACTACGTTATGACGTATAACGTTCTGTAGTATGATGATATAACATATAACGTTATATGCTCCTACGATATAGCGTATAACGTTATACGGTATTACGATATAACGTATAACATTATATAGTAATACGTTGTGACTCATAACGTTATATATACTACGTTATGACGTATAACGTTGTATAGTGTTACGTTATGTTGTACGACGATGTGTAGTATTATGATATAACGTATAACGTTTCATGGTATTACGTTATAACGTATAACCATATAGAGTACTACGATATAACATGTAACGTTATATAGTACTACGTTATGACGTATAACGTTATATGGTATTACGTTATAGCGTATAATGTTATATGATATTACTTTATAACTTTTAAAGTTATATGGTATTACGACATAACATATAACGTTGTATAGTACTGCGTTATGTCGAATAACATTGTGTAGTATTTTGGTATAACGTAAAACGTTATATGGTATTAGGTTATAGCGTATAACATTATATGGTATTACGATATAAAATATTACGCTATATAGTACTATGTTATGACGTTTATCGTTGTGTGGTATTTTGATATAACGTCAAACGTTACATGGTATTACGTTACAGCGTATAACGTTATATGGTATTACGATATGGCATATAGCGTTGTATAGCACTACGTTATGACGTATAACGCTGTGTAGTATTATGATATAGCGTATAACGTTATATGGTATTACGATATAACGTTTAAAGTTATATAGTATTACGCTGTAACGTATAACGTTGTATGGTATTGCGATATAACATATTACGTTATATAGTACTACGTTAGGACGTATACCGTTGTGTGGTATTTTGATATAACGAAAAACGTTACATGGTATTACGGTTTAGCATATAACGTTATACGGTATTACGATATAATATATAACGTCATGTAGTACTATGTTATGACGCATAACGTTGTATAGTACTACGTTATGACGTGTAACGTTATATAGTAATACGTTATGACGTATAACGTTATATAGTACTACCCTATGGCGTATAACGTTACATGGTATTACGTTGCAGCGTATATCGTTATATGGTATTACGATATAGCATATAGCGTTGTATAGTACTACGATATGACGTATACCGTTGTGCGGTATTTTGATATAACGTAAAACGTTACATGGTATTACGGTATAGCGTATAACGTTATACGGTATTACGATATAATATATAACGTTATATAGTATTACGTTCTAACGTATAACGTTGTATGGCATTACGTTATAACGTATAACCCTACATAGTAATGTGTATTAACGCATAGCGTTATATTGTATTACGTTCTAAATTATAACGTTATACAGTATCTC
>NW_025219560.1:0-1375 GCF_014825855.1 Bombus pyrosoma | reverse complement strand
TAATAGTTATGTATGTTATACGTCATAAGCTGATAGTATATAACGTTATACGTTACAATGTCATACTACATAACGTAATACGTTATATCGTAATACCACATAACGTTATACGTTATAACGTAATGGTATATAACGTTATGCGCTATAACGTAATAGTACATAACGTTATACGTTATAAGCTAATAGTATATAACGTTATGAGATTAAATGTAATACTATATAACGTAATATGTTTTATCGTAATACCACATACCGTTATAAGTTATAACGTAATGCTATATAACGTTATACGGTATAACGTGATACTATATAACGTTATACGTTATAAGCTAATAGTATATAACGTTATAAGATATAATGTAATACTACATAACGTAATACGCTATATCGTAATACCACATACCGTTATACGTTATAAGGTAATGCTATATAACGTTATACGTTATAACGTAATACTATATAATAGTTATGTATGTTATACGTCATAAGCTAATAGTATATAACGTTATACGTTACAATGTCATACTACATAACGTAATACGTTATATCGTAATACCACATACCGTTATACGCTATATCGTAATACCACATACCGTTATACATTATAATGTAAGTTTATATAACGTTATACATTATAACGTAATAGTACATAACGTTATACGTTGTAAGCTAATAGTATATAACGTTATACCTTATAATGTAATACTACACAACGTAATACATTATATCGTAATACCACATACCGTTGTACGTTGTAATGTAATGCTATATAACGTTGTACGTTATAACGTAATACTATATAATGTTTTACGTCATAAGCTAATAGTATATAACGTTACACGTTACATTGTCATACTACATAACGTAATAAGTTATATCGTAATACCACATAACGTTATACGCTATAACGTAATACTACATAACGTTATACGTTATAAGCTAATAGTATATAACGTTATACGTTATAATGTAATACTACATACTGTAATACGTTATATCGTAATACCACATAACGTTATACGTTATAACGTAAAGGTATATAACGTTATACGTTATAACGTGATACTATATAACGCTATGCGTTAGAAGCTAATAGTATATAACGTTATAAGATATAATGTAATACTACATAACGTAATACGTTATATCGTAATACCACATAACGTTATACGTTAGAACGTAATGGTATATAACGTTATGCGCTATAACGTAATAGTACATAACGTTATACGTTATAAGCTAATAGTATATAACGTTATACGTTATAATGTAATACTACATAACGTAATATGTTTTATCGTAATACCACATACCGTTATATGTTATAACGTAATGCTATATAACGTTATACGTTATAACGTAATACTATATAATA
>NW_025219559.1:0-1380 GCF_014825855.1 Bombus pyrosoma | reverse complement strand
TATATAACGTTATACGTTATAATGTAATACCACATAACGTAATACGTTATATCGTAACACCACATAACGTTATACGTTATAACGTAATGCTATATAACGATATGCGCTATACCGTAATACTACATAACGTTATACGTTATAAGCTAATAGTATATAACGTTATACATTATAATGTAATACTACATAACGTAATAAGTTATATCGTAATACCACATACCGTTATACGTTATAACGTAATGCTACATAAAGTTATACGCTATAACGTAATACTACATATCGTTATACGTCATAAGCTAATAGTATATAACGTTATACGTTATAATGTAATAGTACATAATGTAATACGTTATATCGTAATACCACATAACGTTATACTTTATAACGTAACGGTATAGAACATTATACGTTATAACGTGATACTATATAACGTTATACGTTATAAGCTAATAGTATATAACGTTATAAGGTATAATGTAATACAACATAAGGTAATACGTTATATCGTTATACCACATACGTTATACGTTAAAAGGTAATGCTATATAACGTTATACGTTATAACGTAATACTATATAACAGTTACGTATGTTATACGTCATAAGCTAATAGTATATAACGTTATACGTTATAATGTAATACTACGTAACGTAATCAGTTATATCGTAATACCACATACCGTTATACGTTATAACGTAATGCTACATAACCTTATACGCTATAACGTAATACTACATAACGTTATACGTCATAAGCTAATAGTATATAACGTTATACGTTATAATGTAATAGTACATAATGTAATACGTTATATCGTAATACCACATAACGTTATACTTTATAACGTAACGGTATAGAACATTATACGTTATAACGTGATACTATATAACGTTATACGTTATAAGCTAATAGTATATAACATTATAAGGTATAATGTAATACTACATAAGGTAATACGTTATATCGTAATACCACATACCGTTATACGTTATAACGTAATGTTACATAACGTTATACGCTATAACGTTATACGTTATAAGCTAATAGTATATAACGTTACACGTTATAATGTAATACTACATAACGTAATACGTTATATCGTAATACCACATACCGTTATACGTTATAATGTAATGCTATATAACGTTGTACGTTATAACGTAATACTACATAATGTTTTACGTCATAAGCTAACAGTATATAACGTTATACGTTACAATGTCATACTACATAACGTAATACGTTATATCGTAATACCACATAACGTTATACGTTATAACGTAATGCTATATAACGTTATACGTTATAACGTAACACTATATAACGTTATACGTTATAAGCTAGTAGTATATAACGTTATAAGATATAATGTAATACTACATA
>NW_025219558.1:0-1395 GCF_014825855.1 Bombus pyrosoma | reverse complement strand
AGTGTTACATTATAACGTATAACGTTATGTAGCATTACGTTAGAGCGTATAACGTTATGTAGCATTACGATATAACGTATAACGTTATAAGGTACTACGCTATAACGTATAGCGATATGTAGTATTACGTTATAACGTATAACGTTATGTAGAATTACATTATAACGTATAGCGTTATATAGTAATACGATATAACGTAAAACGTTATGTAGTAATATGTTACAACGTATAACGTTACATAGGATTACGATATAACGTATAACGTTATATGGTACTACGATATAACGTAGAAGGTTATATGGTACTACGATATAACGTAGAAGGTTATGTAGAATTATGTTATAACGTATAACGTTATATGGTAATACGATATAACGTATAACGTTTTATGGTAATATGATATAACGTATAACGATATGACGTGTAACGTTATGTGGTATTACGTAATGACGTATAACGACATGCGGTATTACGATATAACGTATAACGTTAAGTGGTGTTACTATATGACGTATAAAGTTATATACTATTACGTTATAACGAATAACGTTATGTGGTATTACGGTATAACGTATAACATTATGTGGTGTTACGATATGACGTATAACGTTATATAGCATTACGTTATAACGTATAACGTTATGTGGTATTACGATATAACTTTTAACGTTATGTGGTATTACGTTATAACGTATAACGATATGCGGTATTACGATATAGCGTATAACGTTATGTGGCAATACGATATAAGGTATAACGTTATATAGTATTACGACATAACGTATAACGTTATGTAGTATTACGTTATAACGTATAACGTTATATAGTATTACGATATAACGTATAACGTTATGGTGATATTACTATATATGATTTAGGCTTCCATAGTATTACGTTATAGCGTATAACGTTATATATTATTACGTTATAACGTATAACGTTATGTGGTATTACGATATAACGTATAACGATATGTTGTATTACGCTACAACGTATAACGTTATGTAGTAATATGTTACAACGTATAACGTTACATAGGATTACGATATAACGTATAACGTTATGTAGAATTATGTTATATCGTATAATGTTATATAGTAATACGATATAACGTATAACGTAATATGGTACTACGATATAACGTATAACGTTATATGGTACTACGATATAACGTAGAAGGTTATGTAGAATTATGCTATAACGTATAACGTTATATGGTAATACGATATAACGTATAACGTAATATGGTACTACGATATAACGTATAACGTTATATGGTACTGCGATATAACGTATAACGTTATGTAGTAATATGTTACAACGTATAACGTTACATAGGATTACGATATAACGTATAACGTTATATGGTACTACGATATAACGTAGAAGGTTATG
>NW_025219557.1:0-2093 GCF_014825855.1 Bombus pyrosoma | reverse complement strand
TACATATCGCTATATGTTATAACGTAATGCTACATAACGTTATACGTTACACCCTAATACCATATAACGTTATACGTTATAACGTAATACTATATAACGTTATACGTTATAACGTAATGCTACATAACGTTATACGTTATATCGTAATACTACATATCGCTATATGTTATAACGTAATGCTACATAACGTTATACGTTATAACGTAATGCTACATAACGTAATACGTTATAATGTAATGCTACATAACGTTATACGTTATAACGAAATGCTACATAACGTAATACGTTATAATGTAATGCTACATAACGTTATACGTTACAACGTAATGTTAAATAACGTTATATGTTATATCGTAATACTGCATAACGCCATACGTTATAACATATTCGACATAACGTAATACGTTATAACGTAATGGTACATAACGTTATACGTTATAACATATATCTACATAGCGTTATACGTTATAACGTAATGCTACATAACGTTATGCGTTATAATATATATCTGCTTAACGTTATACGTTATAACGTAATGCTACATAACGTTATACGTTATATCGTAACGCTACATAACGTTATACGTTATAACGTAATGCTACATAACGTTATACGTTACATCCTAATACCATATAACGTTATACGTTATAACGTATTGCTATATAACGTTATACGTTATAAAGTAATGCTACATAACGTTATACGTTACATCCTAATACCATATAACGTTATACGTTATAACGAATTGCTATATAACGTTATACGTTATATCGTAATACTACATACCGCTATATGTTATAACGTAATGCTACATAACTTTATACGTCACATCCTTATACCATATAACGTTATACGCTATAACGTAATACTATATAACGTTATACGTTGTAACATATGTCTACATAACGTTATACGTTAAAACGTAATGCTACATAACGTTATACGCTATAACGTAATACTACATGACCTTATACGTTATATCGCAATATGACAAAACGTTATACATTATAACGTAATAGTACATAACATTATACGTTATATAGTAATACCACATATCGTTATATGTTATAACGTAATACTACATAACGTTATACGTTGTATCGCAACACTATATAACGTTATACGTTATAACATATATCTACATAACGTTATACGTTATAACGTAATGCTACATAACGTTATACGTTACATCCTTATACTATATAACGTTATACGTTAAAACGTAATGCTACATAACGTTATACGTTATAACGTAATACTACGTAACGTTATACGTTATAACGTAATGCTACACAACGTTATACGTTACATCCTAATACCATATAACGTTATACGTTATAACGTAATACTATATAACGTTATACGTTATATCGCAACATTGCAAAACGTTATACGTTATAACGTAATAGTACATAACGTTATACGTTATAACGTAATGCTACATAACGTTATACCCTATAACGTAATACTACATGACGTTATACGTTATATCGTAATGCTACATAACGTTATACGTTATAACATATGTCTACATAACGTTATACGTTATAACGTAACGCTACATAACGTTATACGCTATAACGTAATACTACATGACCTTATACGATATAGCGCAATATGACAAAACGTTATACGTTATAACGTAATAGTACATAACGTTGTACGTTATAAGGTAATGCTACATGACCTTATACGTTATATCGCAAGATGACAAAACGTTATACGTTAAAACGTAATAGTACATAATGTTAATGCTACATAACGTTATACGCTATAACGTAATACTACATGACGTTATACGTTGTATCGTAACACTATATAACGTTATACGTTATAACATATATATACATAACGTTATACGTTATAACGTAATGCTACATAACGTTATACGTTTCATCCTTATACTATATAACGTTATACGTTATAACGTAATGCTACATAACGTTATACGTTATAACGTAATACTACGTAACGTTATACGTTATAACGTAATGCTACATAACGTTATACGTTATAACATATATCTACGTAGCGTTATACGTTATAACGTAATGCTACATAACGTTATACGTTATATCGTAATACTACATATC
>NW_025219556.1:0-1397 GCF_014825855.1 Bombus pyrosoma | reverse complement strand
TAGTATTACGTTATAATGTATAACGTTATGTAGCATTACGTTATAACGTATAACGTAGTGCAGCATTACGTTATAACGTATAATGTTATGCAGTATTACGTTATAACGTATAACGTTATGTAGCATTACGTTATAACGTATAATGTTATGTAGTATTACGTTATAACGTGTAACGTTATATGGCAATACGATATAGCAAGTAACGTTATGTAGGATTGCGTTGTAACGTGTATCGTTATATACTATTACGTTATAATGTATAACGTTATTTAGCATCACGTTATAACGTATATCGTTATATAGTATTACGTTATAACGAATAACGTTATGTAGCATTACGCTATAACTTTTAACGTTTTATAGTATTACATTATATCGTATAACGTTATATAGCATTACGGTATAACTTATAACGGTATGTAGCATTACGTTATAACGTATAACATTATGTTGCATTACGTTATAACGTATAACGTTATGTGGAATTACGATAAAACGTATAACGTTATGTAGCATTAATTTATAACGTTTAACGTTATGATGCATTACGTTATAATGTATAACGTTATGTTGCATTACGTTATAACGTATAACGTTATGTGGAATTACGATAAAACGTATAACGTTATGTAGCATTACGTTATAACGTATAACGTTATATAGTATTACGTTATAATGTATAACGTTATTTAGCATTACGTTATAACGTATAACGTAGTGCAGCATTACGTTATAACGTATAATGCTATGCAGTATTACGGTATAACGTATAACGTTATGTAGCATTACGTTATAACGTATAACGTTATGTGGCATTACGATAAAACGTATAACGTTATGTAGCATTACGTTATAATGTATAACGTTATGTTGCATTACGTTATAACGTATAACGTTATGTGGAATTACGATAAAACGTATAACGTTATGTAGCATTACGTTATAACTTTTAACGTTTTATAGTATTACATTATATCGTATAACGATATAGTATTACGGTATAACTTATAACGGTATGTAGCATTACGTTATAACGTATAACATTATGTAGCATTACGTTATAACGTTTAACGTTATGTGGCATTACGATAAAACGTATAACATTATGTAGCATTACGTTATAACGTATAACCTTATGTAGCATTACGTTGTAACGTATAACGATATGTGGCATTACGATAAAACGTATAACGTTATATAGCATTACGTTATAAGGTATAACGTTATGTTGCATTACGTTATAAGGCATAACGTTATGTGGCATTACGATAAAACGTATAACGTTATGTAGCATTACGATAAAACGTATAACGTTATGTAGTATTAGGTTATAACGTTTAACGTTATATAGTATTACATTATAACGTATAACGTTATGTAGCATTACGTTATAACGT
>NW_025219555.1:0-1860 GCF_014825855.1 Bombus pyrosoma | reverse complement strand
TTATATCGTAATGATACATATCGTTATACGTTATAACGTATTACCATATAACGTTATCCGTTATATCGTAATACTATATAACGTTACACGTTATAATGTAATACAACATAACGTTATACGTTATAACGTATTATTAGATATCGCTATATGCTGTATCGTAAAACTACATAACGTTATACGTTATATCGTAATGCTAGATCACGTTATACGTTATATCGTAATACTACATATCGTTATACGTTATAACGTAATACTATATAACGTCATACGTTATATCGTAATGCTACATTACATTATACGCTATAACGTAATAGTACATAGCTTTATACGACATAGGGTAATATTATATAACGATGTACGTTATATCGCAATACTACATAACGTTATACGTTATGTAGTAATAGTACATAACGTTATAAGTTATATCGTAATACTACATATCGTTATACGTTATAACGTATTACCATATAACGTTATTCGTTATATTGTAATACTATATAACGTTATACGTTATATCGTAACACTACATAACGTTATACGTTATAGCGTAATACTATATAACGTCATACGTTATATCGTAATGCTACATTTCATTATACGTTATAACGTAATACTATATAACGTTATACGTTATATCGTAATGCTACATTACATTATACGTTATATCGTAATACTAGATATCGTTATACGTTATATCGTAACAGTACATATAGTTTTCGTTATATCGTAACGCTACATAACGTTATACGCTTTAACGTAGTACTACATAACGTTATACGCTATAACGTAATAGTACAAAGCTTTATACGATATAGGGTAATATTATATAACGATATACGTTATATCGTAATACTGCATAACGTTATACGTTATGTCGTAATAGTACATAACGTTATAAGTTATATCGTAATACTACATATCGTTATACGTTATAACGTATTACCATATAACGTTATCCGTTATATCGTAATACTATATAACGTTATACGTTATATCGTAATGCTACATTACATTATACGTCATATCGTAATACTAGATATCGTTATACGTTATATCGTAACAGTACATATCATTTTCGTTATATCGTAACGCTACTTAACGTTATACGTTATAACGTAGTACTACATAACGCTATACGCTATAACGTAATAGTACATAGCTTTATACGATATATGGTAATATTATATAACGATATACGTTATATCGTAATACTATATATCGTTATACGTTATATCGTAATGCAACATATTGTTATACGTTATAACGTATTACCATAAAACGTTATACGTTATATCGTAATACCACATATCGTTATACGTTATATCGTAATACTACATATCGTTATACGTTATAACGTATTACCCTATAACGTTATCCGTTATATCGTAACACTACATAACGTTATACGTTATAACGTAATACTATATAACGTTATACGTTATATCGTAATGCTACATTACATTATACGTTATAACGTAATACTATATAACGTTATACGGTATATCGTAATGCTACATTACATTATACGTTATAACGTAATACTATATAACGTTATAGGGTATATCGTAATGCTACATTACATTATACGTTATATCGTAATACTAGATATCGTTATACGTTGTATCGTAACAATACATATCATTTTCGTTATATCGTAACGTTACTTAACGTTATACGTTATAACGTAGTACTACATAACGCTATACGCTATAACGTAATAGTACATAGCTTTATACGATATATGGTAATATTATATAACGATATACGTTATATCGTAATACTATATAACGTTATACGTTATATCGTAATGCTACATATCGTTATACGTTATAACGTATTACCATATAACGTTATACGTTA
>NW_025219554.1:0-1433 GCF_014825855.1 Bombus pyrosoma | reverse complement strand
ATAGCGTATAATGTTATGTAGTACTACGTTATAACGTATAACGTTATGTAGCATTACGATATAACGTAAAACGTTATATAGTATTACGGTATAACGTATAACGTTATGTAGTATTACGATGTAACGTATATCGTTATATAATATTACCGTATAACGTATAAAGCTATGTACTATTACGTTATAGCATATAACGTTATGTCGTACTACGTTATAACGTTTAACGTTATGTAGCATTACGATACAACGAAAAGGATATGTACAGTTACGCTATAACGTATAACGATATCTAGTACTACGATATAACGTATAATATAATGTAGCATTACATTATAACGTATAACGTTATATAGTATTACGTTATAACGTATAACGTAATGTAGCATTACAATATAACGTATAACGTTATATAGTATTCCGTTATAACGTGTAACGTTATGTAGTGTTACGTTATAACGTATAACGTTATATAGTATTACGGTATAACGCATAACGTTATATGGTAATACGTTATGACGTATAACGTTATATAGTATTACGATATAACGGATAACGTTATATGGTAATACGTTATAACGTATAACGATATGTAGTATTACGATATAACTTATAACGTCATGTGCTATTACGACATAACGTATAACGTTATGTAGTATTACGATATAACGTATATCGTTATATAATACTACCGTATAACGTATAAAGCTATGTACTATTACGTTATAGCGTATAACGTTACGTAGTACTACGTTATAACGTATAACGTTATGTAGCATTACGATATAACGAAGACGATATGTACTGTTACGATATAACGTATAACGATATATTGTATTACGTTATAACGTATAACGTTATGTAGTGTTACGTTATAACGTATAACGTTATATGGTAATACGTTATAACGTATAACGATATGTAGTATTACGATATAACGTATAACGTAATGTAGCATTACGATATAACGTATAACGTTATATTGTATTACGTTATAACGTATAACGTTATGTAGTGTTACGTTATAACGTATAACGTTATATGGTAATACGTTATAACGTATAACGATATGTAGTATTACGATATAACGTTTAACGTTATGTGGCATTTCGTTATAGCGTATAACGTTATGTAGTACTACGTTATAACGTATAACGTTATGTAGTGTTACGTTATAACGTATAACGCTATATGGTGTTACGATATAACCTATAACGTTACGTAGCAGTACGATACAACCTATAACGTTATATAGTATTACGTTATAACGTATAACGTTATGTAGAATTACGTTATAACGAAAACGATATGTACTGTTACGATATAACGTATAACGATATGTAGTATTACGATATAACGTATAATGTTATGTAGCATTACGATATAACGTATAACGTTATATAGTATTACGTTATAACTTATAACGTTATGTAGAGTTA
>NW_025219553.1:0-1431 GCF_014825855.1 Bombus pyrosoma | reverse complement strand
TCAAATCTTCCCATTTTTAAATCATTTTTTGGAATTGGACATCTTAAAGCGATACTAAGCTCTTCGGCGATTCTCAAGACAGTTCTGTAGTCGATGAACCAGTGATGTCGACTGCACTAATGTTGCAGATCCAGTGAAGTCCGGTGACGATGCTGTTGCAAAGGAAAACTCTTATTCAGTGGTGATCGCCCCACCACCGATCATTTACGGGTGGAATCCCGGGAAACGTAGGAAAACCAACGTTTCCCCTATTTTTACCTGATAGAGCAATAACCATAAGGAACGTCTCTATTTCAAGGTATTTTATACCACTTAACAGACTTAACGGTGAAATCAAACTTCTGAGGATTATGGTAGTTCCTTAGGATTATTGCGACCCGCTTAATTATATGTGCACAGCTGATGGACGTCTCAACCGTACAGAATCACCGGACGTAACAGTAAGCAATTCTAAAGTTTTCTTTCTTTATTTAATAATTTACATTAACAATTTGTCCAATTTGGACATTTGGTGAAATTTTTTAGCCGTTTGATTATCGTGTGGGTGGCTACCACCAGCGGGGTACCATTTTCGTGTTTGTTAGGTTATGTCCTTTGTGAGATCTGCTG
The DNA here is from genome assembly GCF_014825855.1 of Bombus pyrosoma. NCBI lineage: Eukaryota > Metazoa > Arthropoda > Insecta > Hymenoptera > Apidae > Bombus > Bombus pyrosoma. Next base: position 822 of record NW_025219553.1, on the reverse strand, counting down.
GGTGTTTCCTTTTCAGTCTTCTTTCTCTGCTTGTTATGTTGATCGTTTCCGCAACCAGCCGGATCGGGTGTGTTGCTATTCTTTCTCTGTACTTTTCCGCGCATCTGGTAATCTCCTCCTTGACCGTTGGTATTCCCAGCTCCTTCCGAATATCCTCGTTTCTAACGTACCATGGGGCGTTTACTATTGTTCTCAGAATTTTTGCTTGTAATGTCTCTATTTTGTTTATATGACTCTTTGCTGCTGTCCCCCATAGTGGTATTCCGTATGTTCAGATTGGTTTTATAATTGTTTTATATAGTTTTAGTTTATTTTCTATGCTTAGTTTGGATTTTCGACTTGTTAGCCAATGTATTTGTCTCCTTGTTGTCTGTATTTTGTCTATTATTGATTTAATATGCTGTTTCCATGTGAGTTGTGTATCTATGAGGAGTCCTAGGTATTTGACTTGTTTGTGTTATGTGCATGCCGTTCAGTAGGATGTTTGGTGGCGTCTGTTTTCGCAATGTGAATGTTATATGGTTGCATTTGTTGGGGTTTGCTTTTATTTGTTTAGCTTGCAGCTACTTTTCTATTTTTGTGGTGTGTTCTTGTAGTAATGTGACTGCTGTTTCTGGGTTAGCGTGTCTGACTAGTATAGCTGTATCGTCCGCGAATGTCAGTATTTTGCTATTGGTAGTTGTTGGTATGTTGGCCGTGTATAATGTGTGTAGTATTGGTCCTAGGACGCTTCCTTGCGGAACCCCAGCCTTGATGTCTTTAACTTCAGAGTATGTGTCCTTGATTTTTATTACGAAGGTTCTGCTGTTTAAGTAGGATTTT
>NW_025219552.1:0-2829 GCF_014825855.1 Bombus pyrosoma | reverse complement strand
CGACGAGGTGGGCAAGCTGTTCGAGAAAGTGATAGCCGCCCGTCTGGAAGTCGATATGTTGGAGCGGATGCCTGGATGGCACGACGGCCAGAGCGGATTTCGCCGAAGCCGCCCGACGGTGGCCGCGGTGAAGCGGGTGAGGTCCATGGCGGAGGACATGGATTCCCGAGAAGGGGTGGCGCTGGCAGTCTCCTTGGACATCATGAACGCATTCAACGCCTTACCCTGCGCCAGGATAGTGGAGGCCCTGCAACATTTCGAGGTGTCGCCGTAGCTGGTTGATGTTATCGGGGCGTACCTGAGTGATCGATGGATCGCGTACACCGGCAAGAATGGCGTAGAAGAGAGGGGGCCGGTCCAGCGAGGTGAACCACAGGGTTAAGTGTTGGGACCCATCCTCTGGATCACGGCCTACCACTCAGTCCTTCGATGTCCCATGCCCCCAGGCAGAGGCATGGTAGGCTACGCCGACGATACGCTGGTACTGGCCGGCGGATGATGGTGGAACGAGACTGTGAGTCTCACCGAGGCCGCTGTGGCATGCGCGGTACACTTCATCCAGAGGCTCGGCTTGAGCTTGTCGCCGGCCAAATCCGAGGCCTTGTGGTTCGTCGACCACAGCCGTAGAGGAACCGCCCTGATGGACTGTCGGTATACATCAACGGCGAAGAAGTCCCCGTGAGATGCCAGATGAAATACCTGGGTCTCACCATCGACAGCCAATGGACGTTCGGGACACATTTCGAGCTTCTGGTCTCAAGGGTGACAGCCACAGCTAACGCCTTATGCGGCCTATTACCGAACATCGGTGCAGGAATGGGAGTTCGCCGACTCTACGAGGGAGTGGTCCGGTTGCCAGTCCTCTACGGAGCTCCTGTATAGGCCGAAGACCTGATGGCTAGTTGTCGCAGCTTGGTCTTGCTGAGGAGGTTGCATACGACGACCGCTATCCGCATAGTGAGGGGATATAGGACCATATCCTACGCATCGGCGGCCATGCTGGCGGCGTCCCTCCCATTCGAGTTGCAGTGCCTCGCGCTCCGTCGGGTGTACGAACACTGGGGGGGCCTGGACTCAGATGGTCGTACGAAGCCGCCGTCCGTCTGCCAGTCGGCCCTAGACGTCCGGGAGGAGGCGAAACTGGAGACCTGGGAGCAGTGGCGCTCTCAGCTGCTCGAGGAAGATGCCGCGCGGCCGCACCGGGTCGTTCGCGCCGTCCTTCCCAACTGGGAAGATTGGAGGGACCGAGGCGGGGTCCCGCTGACATTCAGAACGACGCAGGTGCTCACCGGTCACGGATTATTCGGCGAATACCTGCTCAAGATTCGGCGGGAGGTGACGTCCATCTGTCACCACTGCGAGGAAGAGGAAGATGGCGCAGCACACGTTGGAGTTTTGTCCAGCGTCCATCGCGGCGCGTCTTACGACTCGACATCGGCGAGAGATTGGCCCCCGAAGCGGTCGTCGAGGCTATGCTCAGAGGGCACCAGGAGTTCATCGCCATCCGCTCCTGCTGCGAGCAAGTGATGCTCGCGAAGGAGCGAGCGGAGGGAAACAGGGAGAGAACGCGTGATCCCAGCAGAGCGTCGCACCAAAGGGATTCCGCACGCCACGGGGCGGCGGCCGTTCATGGGTGGATAATCCTCTTTGAGTCCCGAAGCTCATGGGGCAAGCTCCACATTTGTCCTTTTTTCTGATTAGTGCCACTACATTTTGGGTTGTAGCACTTTGCCCCATGGAGTTTCGGGAAACTCCTTTCACAACTTAAACATCCCCACTGGATGCGAGCATCCGTGTGATGTTGTGTTAATGGTCGGGAGATAAGAACTGCTTCTATTTCGATAACCAGGGTATTGAATTGTTCGAAAGTAAGCAGTTCATTACCAACGACGCGTCGAAAGTGATGTTTGAATGACTTCACCGCTGCTTCCCATAACCCACCGAAATGCGGGGAATGAGGGGATATGACGCGCCATTCGATTTGCTTGTCGGCCAGGTATGTAGTTACCTTTTTGTTGTGATCCTCCGATTTATTAACTCGTGGAGCTCCTTTAATTTGTTGTTGGCGCTGATGAAGTTTGTGCCATTATCGGAATGGCTCGTCGAACAGAACCCACGCCGTGCGATGAATCGACGAAGAGCGGCGATGAAGGCTTCGCTCGTGAGATCGCCAACGAGTTTGATGCGCACGAAGGCGTACGAAGATGGCTACGTATACCTTGACCAGGCGGCGGTTACGATCTCGTTTCTCCTTAATGTAAAATGGACCACAATGGTCGACGCCGACGTTTGCGAATGGTCGAGATTCCGTTACTCGAGCCTCCGGCAGGTTACCCGTTATGTAGTGTACCGGTGGTGGATGAGCACGACAACAGCGGACGCAACCCTTGATCGTGCGCCATACCTGACTTATGCCATCGATGGGCCAGTAACGTCGCCTCACTGCGTATAATGTAGCATGTGTACCTGAATGCATACTTACCTGATGCTCGTTTTCGATTATGAGTGATGTGGTAGGAGCTTTGGGCAGTATGATCGGATGTTTTTGTGGGAAGGCCATCGGTGCTTGACTCAGTCGACCCCCGACGCGCAATATTCCTGACTTATCTAGAAAGGGGTTGAGTCGTTGGAGTTTTCCACTGACCGGCATCTTTCGATTTTTCTCATTTGAAATGTGGATATGTTGTAGAAGCTGGATGAGTTTGTCGTGGGAAACCTGTAGCTCTTTTGTGGTTAGTGGCGACGATCGGTTTTGTTCTTGTTTGGGGGGGGGGGGTTCGTTTGTGGTGTCCTCGAATTGTGCTTTCTCGAGGTTTTCCGCTTACCTGT
>NW_025219551.1:0-1453 GCF_014825855.1 Bombus pyrosoma | reverse complement strand
GCATTACGACATAACGTATAACGATATATGGTAATACATTATAACGTATATCGTTATGTAGTATTAAGATATAACGTATAACTTTATGTAGCATTACGTTATAACGTATAACGATATATGGTAATACGTTATAACGTATAACGTTAGGTAGAATTACGATGTAACGTATAACGTTATGTAGCATTACTATGTAACGTATAACGTTGTATGGTAATACGTTATAACGTGTAACGTTATGTAGTATTACGACGAAACGTATAACGTTATGCAGCTTTACGATACAACGTATAACGTTATATGGTAATACGTTATGGCGTACAAGGTTATGTAGTGTTACGGTATAACGTATAACGTTATGTAGCATTAAGTCATAACGTATAACGTTATGTAGTGTTACGTTATAACGTATAACGATATATGGTAATACGTTATAACGTATAACGTTATGTAGTATTAAGATATAACGTGTATCGATATGTAGCATTACGATATAACGTATAACGTTATGTAGCACTACGATATAACGTATAACGTTATATAGTACTACGGTATGACGTATAACTTTATATAGCATTACGATATATCGTATAACGTTATGTAGTATTACGGTATAACGTATAAAGTTATATAGCATTAAGTTGTAACGTAGAACGTTATGTAGCATTACGTTAAAACGTATAACGTTATATGGTAATACGCTATGACATATATCGTTATGTAGTATTAAGATATGACGTGTATCGATATGTAGCATGACGATATAACGTATAACGTTATATAGCATTACGCTATAACGTATAACGATATATGGTAATACGACATGACATATATCGTTATGTAGTATTAAGGTATAACATGTAACGTTATGTAGCATAACGATATAACGTATAACGTTATATGGTAATACGTTATGACGTATAAGGTTATGTAGTGTTACGGTATAACGTATAACGTTATGTAGAATTACGTTATAACGTATAACGTTATGTAGCATTACGGTATAACGTATAACGTTATGTAGTATTACGACGAAACGTATAACGTTATGCAGCTTTACGATATAACGTATAACGTTATATGGTAATACGTTATGGCGTACAAGGTTATGTAGCATTGCGGTATAACGTATAACGTTATGTAGTGTTACGCTATAACGTATAACGGTATATGGTAATACGTTATAACGTAAAACGTTATGTAGTATTACGATGAAACGTATAACGTTATGTAGCATTACGATATAACGTATAACGTTATATGGTAATACGTTATGACGTATAACGTTATGAAGTATTACGGTATAACGTATAACGTTATGTAGCATTACGTTATAACGTATAACGTTACGTAGTACTACGGTATGACGTATAACGTTATGTAGCATTACGATATAACGTATAACGTTATGTAGTATTACGGTATAACGTATAAAGTTATATAGCATTAAGTTATA
>NW_025219550.1:0-1441 GCF_014825855.1 Bombus pyrosoma | reverse complement strand
ATACGTTATATCGTAATACTATATAACGTTATACGTTATATCATAATTCTATATTACGTTATACGTTATATCATAATACTATATAACGTTATACGTTATAACGTAATATCACATATCGTTATATGTTTTACCGTAGTACCAATAACGTTATACGTTATATCGTAATACTATATAACGTTATTCGTTATATCGTAATACTACATAACGTTATACGTTATATGCTAATACTATATAACGTTATACGTTATATCATAATACTATATAACGCTATACGTTATAACGTAATACCATATAACATTATTGATTACAAGGTAAAACCACATATCGTTATACGTTATATCGTAATACCATATAACGTTATACGTTATATCATAATACTACTTAACGTTATGGTTTATAATGTAATACCACATATCGTTATACGTTATATCGTAATACCATATAACGTTATACGTTATATCGTAATACCATATAACGTTATACGTTATATCGTAATACCATATAACGTCATTGATTACAAAGTAATACCACATATCGTTATACGTTATATCGAAATACCATATAACGGTATACGTTATATCGTAATACCATATAACGTTATAAGTTATACCATATTACTATATAACGCTATACTATATATCATAATACTATATAACGTTATATGTTATATAATAATACTATATAACGTTGTACGTTATATCGTAATACTATATAACGTTATACGTTATATCATAATACTATATAACGTTATACGTTATATCATAATACTATATAACGTTATACGTTATAACGTAATATCACATATCGTTATACGTTATATCATAATACTATACAACGTTATACGTTATAACGTAATACCACATATCGTTATACGTTATATCATAGTACTATATAATGTTATACATTATATCATAATACTATATAACGTTATGCGTCATATCATAATACTATACAACGTTATACGTTATATCGTAATACTATAGAACGTTATACGTTATATCATAATACTATATAACGTTATACGTTATATCATAATACTACTTAACGTTGTACTTTATAATGTAGTACCACATATAGTTATACGTTATATCGTAATACCATATAACGTTATACGTTATATCGTAATACTATATAACGTTATACGTTATATCATAATACTATATAACGTTATACGTTATATCATAATACTATATAACGTTATACGTCATATCATAATATTATATAACGTTATACGTTATAACATAATATCACATATCGTTATATGTTTTATCGTAATACCAATAACGTTATACGTTATATCGTAATACTATATAACGTTATTCGTTATATCGAAATACTACATAACGTTATACGTTATATGCTAATACTATATAACGTTATACGTTATAACGTAATACCATATAACGTTATTGATTACAAAGTAATACCACATATCGTTATA
>NW_025219549.1:0-2158 GCF_014825855.1 Bombus pyrosoma | reverse complement strand
ATACGTTATAACGTAATACTACATAACGTTATACGTTATAGGCTAATAGTATATAACGTTATACGTTATAATGTAATACTACATAACGTAATACGTTATAATGTAATACTACATAACGTAATACGTTATATCGTAATACCACATAACGTAATACGTTATATCGTTATACCACATAACGTTATACCTTATAATGTAATGCTATATAACGTTATACGTTATAACGTAATGCTACATAACGTTATACGTTATATGCTAATAGTATATAACGTTATACGTTATAATGTAATACTACATAACGTAACACGTTATATCGTAATACCACATACCGTTATACGTTATAATGTAATGCTATATAACGTTATACGTTATAACGTAATGCTACATAACGTTATACGTTATATGCTAATAGTATATAACGTTATACGTTATAATGTAATACTACATAACGTAATACGTCATATCGTAATACCACATAACGTTATACGTAATAACGGAATGCTATATAACGTTATACGCTATTACGTAATACTACATAACGTTATACGTTATAAGCTAATAGGATATAACGTTATACGTTATAATGTAATAATACATAACGTAATACGTTATATCGTAATACCACATAACGTTATACGTTATAACGTAATGCTATATAACGTTATACGCTTTAACGTAATAGTACATAACGTTATACGTTATAAGCTAATAGTATATAACGTTATACGTTACAATGTAATACTACATAACGTAATACGTTATAATGTAATACTACATAACGTAATACGTTATATCGTAATACCACATAACGTTATACTTTATAACGTAATGCTGTATAACGTTATACGTTATAACGTAGTACTTCATAACGTTATACGTTATAGGATAATAGTATATAACGTTATACGTTATAATGCAATACTACATGACGTAATACGTTATGTCGTAATACCACATAACGTTATACTTTATAACGTAATGCTATATAACGTTACACGTTATAACGTAATACTACATAACGTTATACGTTATCAGCTAATAGTATATAACGTTATACGTTATAATGTAATACTACATAACGTAATACGTTATATCGTAATAACACATAACTTTATACGTTATAACGTAATGCTATATAACGTTACACGCTATAACGTAATACTACACAACGTTATACGTTATAAGCTAATAGTATATAACGTTATACGTTATAATGTAATACTACATAATGTAATACGATATGTCGGAATACCACATGACGTGATACGTTATAACGTAATATCATTTAACATTATACGTTATAAGCTAATAGTATATAGCGTCATACGATATAATGTAATACTATATAACGTTATACGTTTTTACAAAATACTAAATAATGTTATACGTTATTACATAATGCTACATAACGTTATACGTTATAACGTAACACAATATAACTTTATACGTTATACGGTAATGCTATATAACGTTATACGTAATAACGTAATACCATATAACGTTATACGTTATAAGCTAATAGTATATAACGATATACGTTATAATGTAATACTACATAACGTAATACGTTATATCGTAATAACACATAACGCTATACGTTATAACGTAATGTTATATAACGTTATACGTTATAAGCTAATAGTATATAGCGTCATACGATATAGTGTAATACTATATAACGTTATACGTTTTTACAAAATACTAACTAGTGTTATACGTTATTACATAATACTACATACCGTAATACCACATAACGTAATACGTTATATCGTAATACCACATAACGTTACACTTTATAACGTAACACTATATAACGTTATACGTTATATGGTAATGCTATATAACGTTATAAGTTACAACGTAATACTATATAATGATATACGTTATAAGCTAATAGTATATAACAGCAAACGTTATAATGTAACACTACATAAAGTAATACGATATGTCGTTATACCACATAACGTTATACGTAATAACGTAATACCATATGTCGTTATACGTTATAAGCTAATAGTATATAGCGACAAACGTTATAATGTAATACTATATAACGTAATACGTTATATCGTCATACCACATACCGTTACACCTTATAATGTAATGCTATATAACGTTATACGTTATAACGTAATGCTATATAACGTTATACGTTATAACG
>NW_025219548.1:0-1435 GCF_014825855.1 Bombus pyrosoma | reverse complement strand
TATTATCTTATAACGTATAACGTTATGTGGTATTACGTTATAGCGTATAACGTTATATAGCATTACGTTATAACGTATAACGTTATGTGTTTCTAGGATATAACATATTACGTTATGTAGTTTTACATTATAACGCATAACGAGATATACTATTAGCTTATAACGTATAACGTTATATAGTATTACATTATAACGTATGTCGCTATATACTATTAGCTTATAACTTATAACGTTATATGGTATTACGTTATAACGTATAACGTCATGTGGTATTTCGACATATCGTATTACTTTATGTAGTATTACATTATAACGTATAACGTTATATACTATTAGCTTATAACGTATAACGTTATGTAGTATTACGTTATAGCGTATAACGTTATATAGCATTACGTTTTAACGTATAACGTTATGTGGTATTACGATATAACGTATTACGTTATATAGTATTACATTATAACGTTTGAAGCTATATACTATTAGCTTATAACGTATAACGTTATATAGCATTACGTTATAACGTATAACGTTATGTGGTATTACGATATAACGTATTACGTTATGTATTATTACATTATAACGCATAACGTTATATACTATTAGCTTATAAGGTATAACGTTATGAAGCATTGCGTAATAACGTATAACGTTATGTGTTATTACGATATAACATATTACGTTATGTAGTATTACATTATATCGTATAACGTTATATACTATTAGCTTACAACGTATAACGTTATGTGGTATTACGATATAGCGTATAACGTTATATAGCATTACGTTATATCGTATAACGTTATGTGCTCTTACGATATAACGTATTACGTTATGTAGTATTACATCATAACGTATAACGTTATATACTATTAGCTTATAACGTATAACGTCATGTAGTATTACGTTATAGCGTATAACGTTATATAATATTACGTTATAACGTATAACGTCATGTGGTATTACGACATATCGTATTAACTTATGTAGTATTACATTATAACGTATAACGTTATATACTATTAGCTTATGACGTATAACATTATATAGTATTACGTTATAACGTATAACGTTATATAGCATTACAATATAACGTATAACGGTATGTGATATTACGATATAACGTATTACGTTATGTAGTATTACATTATAACGTATAACGTTATATACTATTAGCTTATAACGTATAACGTTATGTAGTATTACGTTATAGCGTATAACGTTATATAGCATTATGTTATAACGTATAACGTTATGTGGTATTACGATATAACGTATTACGTTATGTAGTATTACATTATAACGTATAACGTTATATACTATTAGCTTACAACGTATAACGTTATGTAGCATTACGTTATAACGTATAACGTTATATAGCATTACGTTATAACGTATAACGTTATGTGGTAATACGATATAACGTATTACGTTA
>NW_025219547.1:0-2150 GCF_014825855.1 Bombus pyrosoma | reverse complement strand
AACGTATAACGTTATGTGGTACTACGATATAACGTGTAACGTTATGTGGTGTTACGGTATGACGTCTAAAGTTATACAGTATTACGTTATAACGTATAACGTTATGTGGTATTACGACATAACCTATAGCGTTATGTGGTATTACGCTATAACGTATAACGACATGCAGTATTACGATATAACGTATAACGTTATGTGGCAATACGATATAAGGTATAACGTTATATAGTATTACGATATAACGTATAACGTTATGTGGTACTACGATATAACGTATAACGTTATGCGGTGTTACGGTATGACGTCTAAAGTTATACAGTATTACGTTATAACGTATGACGTTATGTGGTATTACGATATAACCTATAGCGTTTTGTGCTATTACGATATAAGGTATAACGTTTTATAGTATTACGATATAACGTATGACGTTATGTGGTACTACGATATAACGTATAACGTTATGTGGTATTACGTTATAACGTATAACGTTATGTGGTATTACGATGTAACGTATGACGTTCTGTGGTACTACGATATAACGTATAACGATATGTGGCGTCACGGTATGACGTCTAACATTATATGGTATTACGCTATAACGTATAACGACATGCGGTATTACGATATAACGTATAACGTTATGTGGTAATGCGATATAAGGTTTAACGATATGCGGTATTACGATATAACGTATAACGTTATGTGGGAATGCGATATAAGGTTTAACGACATGCGGTATTACGATATGACGAATAACGTAATGTAGTATTAGGATGTAGCGTATAACGTCAGATAGCAATACGATATAACGTATAACGTTATGTGGTGTTACGATATGGCGTATAACGTTATATGGTGTTATGTTATATTCTATAACGCTACGTGGTAGTATGAAATAAGGTATAACGTTATGTGGTACTACGATATAACGCATAACGTTATGTGGTGTTACGATATGACGTAGAAGGTTATACAGTATGACGTTAAAACGTGAAACGTTATGTGGTACTACGATATGACGTATAACGTAATGTAGTATTAAGATATAGCGTATAACCTCATATAGCAATACGATATAACGTATAACGTTATGTGGTGTTACAATATGACGTATAACGTTATATAGTGTTATTTTATATTGTATAACGCTACGTGGTAGTATGAAATAAGGTATAACGTTATGTGGTATTACGATTTAACGTATAACGTATAACGATATGCGGTATTACGATATAACGTATAACGTTATGAGGTATTACGGTATAATGTATAACGTTATATAGTATTACGATATAACGTATAACGCTATGTGGTGTTACGAAATGATGTATAACGTTATGTAGTATTACGTTGTAACGTATAACGTTATGTGGTATTACGATATAACGTATGGCGTTATGTGGTATTACGATATGACGTATAACGTAATGTAGTATTAGGATGTAGCGTATAACGTCATATAGCAATACGATATAACGTATAACGTCAGATAGCAATACGATATAACGTATAACGTTATGTGGTGTTACGACATGACGTATAACGTAATGTAGTATGAGGATATAGCGTATAACGTCATATAGCAATACGATATAACGTATAACGTTATGTGGTGTTACGATGAGACGTATAACGTTATATAGTATTACGTTATAACGTATAGCGTTATGTGGTATTACGATATGACGTATAACGTAATGTGGTATTACTCTATAACGTATAACGACATGCAGTATTACGATATAACGTATAACGTTATGTGGTAATGCGATATAAGGTTTAACGACATGCGGTATTACGATATAACGTATAACGTTATGTGGTAATACGATAGAAGGTATAACGTTATATAATATTACGATCTAACGTATAACGATATGCGGGATTACGATATGACGTATAAGGTTATATAGTATTGCTTTAAAACGTATAACGTTATGTGGTATTACGATATGACGTATAACGTAATGTAGTATTAGGATGTAGCGTATAACGTCATATAGCAATACGATATAACGTATAACGTCAGATAGCAATACGATATAACGTATAACGTTATGTGATGTTACGTTATAACGTGTAACGTTATATAGTGTTACGTTATAACGTATAACGTTATGTGGTACTACGATATAACGCATAACGTT
>NW_025219546.1:0-2094 GCF_014825855.1 Bombus pyrosoma | reverse complement strand
CTATATAACGTTATACGTTATACCGTAATGCTACATAACGTTATACGTTATAACGTAATACTACATAACGCTATACGCTATAACGTAACACTATATAACGTTATACGTCATAACGCAATGCTATATAACGTTATACGTTTTACCGTAATGCTACATAACGCTATACGTTATAACGCAATGCTATGTAACGTTATACGTTATACCATAATGCTACATAACGTTATGCGTTATAACGTAATACTACATAATGTTATACGCTATAACGTAACACTATATAACGTTATACGTCGTAACGCAATGCTGTATAACGTTATACGTAATATCATAGTGCTACATAACGTTATACGTTAAAACGTAATGCTATATAACGTTATACGTCATAACGCTATGCTACATAACGTTATACGTTATAACGTAATACTACATAACGTTATACGTTATATTGTAATGCTACATAACGTTATTCGTTATACCGTAATGGTACATAACGTTATACGTTATATCGTACTGCCACACAACGTTATACGTTATACCGTTATGCTACGTAACGTTATACGTTATAACGTAATACTACACAACGTTATACGTTATAACGTAATGCTACATAACGTTATACGTTATAACGTAATACTACATAACGCTATACGCTATAACGTAACACTATATAACGTTATACGTCATAACGCAATGCTATATAACGTTATGCGTTATATGATAATGCTACATAACGTTATACGTTAAAACGTAATGCTATATAACGTTATACGTCATAACGCAATGCTACATAACGTTATACGTTATAACGTAATACTAGATAACGTTATACGTTATATTGTAATGCTACATAACGTTATACGTTATACCGTAATGGTACATAAGGTTATACGTTATATCGTACTGCTACACAACGTTATACGTTATACCGTTATGCTACATAACGTTATACGTTATAACGTAATACTACACAACGTTATACGTTATAACGTAATGCTACATAAAGTTATACGTTATAACGTAATACTACATAACGTTATACGTTATACCGTAATGCTACGTAACGCTATACGTTATAACGCAATGCTGTATAACGCTATACGTTATAACGCAATGCTTTATAACGTTATACGTTATACCGTAATGCTACATAACGTTATACGTTATAACGTAATAATACATAACGCTATACGCTATAACGAAACACTATATAACGTTATTCGTCATAACGCAATGCTATATAACGTTATACGTTATATCATAATGCTACATAACGTTATACGTTATACTGTAATGCTACATAACGTTATACGTTATAACGAAATACTATATAACGTTGTACGCTATAACGTAACACTATATAACGTTATACGTTACAACGCAATAATACATACCGTTATACGTTATAACGTAATACTACATAACGTTATACGTTATACCCTAATGCTACATAACGCAATACGTTATAACGGAATGCTATATAACGTTATACGTTATACCGTAATGCTACATAACGTTATACGTTATAACGTAGTACTACCAATCGTTATACGTTATATTGTAATGCTACATAACGTTATACGTTATACCGTCATGGTACATAACCTTATACGTTATATCGTCCTGCTACACAACGTTATACGTTATAACGTAATACTACATAACGTTATACGTTATACCCTAATGCTACATAACGCAATACGTTATAACGCAATGCTATATAACGTTATACGTTATACCGTAATGCTACATAACGCTATACGTTATAACGCAATGCTATATAACGTTATACGTTATACCGTAATGGTACATACCGTTATACGTTATTTCGTACTGCTACATAACGTTATACGATATACCGTTATGCTACATAACGTTATACGTTATAACGTACTGCTACTCAACGTTATACGTTATACCGTTATGCTACATAACGTTATACGTTATAACGTAATACTACACAACGTTATACGTTATAACGTAATGCTACATAACGTGATACGTAATAACGCAATGCTATATAACGTTATACGTTATACCGTAATGCTACATAACGTTATACGTTATAACGTAATACTACATAACGCTATACGCTATAAC
>NW_025219545.1:0-1517 GCF_014825855.1 Bombus pyrosoma | reverse complement strand
TATACGTTATGCCGTAATGGTACATAACGTTATACGTTATATCGTACAGCTACACAACGTTATACGTTATACAATTATGCTACATAACGTTATACGTTATATCGTACTGCTACACAAGGTTATACGTTATTCCGTTATGCTACATAACGTTATACGTTATAACGTAATACTACACAACGTTATACGTTATAACGTAATGCTACATAACGTTATACGTTATAACGTATTACTACATAACGTTATACGTTATACCCAAATGCTACATAACGTTATACGTTATACCGTAATGCTACATAACGTTATACGTTATAACGTAATACTACATAACGTTATACGCTATAACGTAACACTATATGACGTTATACGTCATAACGCAATGCTGTATAACGTTATATGTTATACCGTAATGCTACATAACGGTATACGTTATAACGTAATACTACATAACGTTATACGCTATAACGTAACACTATATAACGTTATGCGTCATAACGCAATGCTATATAACGTTATACGTTATATCATAGTGCTACATAGCGTTATACGTTAAAACGTAATGCTATATAACGTTATATGTTATACCGTAATGCTACATAACGGTATACTTTATAACGTAATACTACATAACGTTATACGCTATAACGTAACACTATATAACGTTATACGTCATAACGCAATGCTATATAACATTATACGTTATATCATAGTGCTACATAACGTTATACGTTAAAACGTAATGCTATATAACGTTGTACTTCATAACGCAATCCTATATAACGTTATATGTTATAACGTAATACTACATAACGTTATACGTTATATTGTAATGCTACATAACGTTATACGTTAAAACGTAATGCTATATAACGTTATACTTTATAACGCAATCCTATATAACGTTATATGTTATAACGTAATACTACATAACGTTATACGTTATATTGTAATGCTACATAACGTTATACGTTATAACGTAATGGTACATAACATTATACGTCATAACGCAATGCTACATGACGTTAAACGTTATAACGTAATACTACATAACGTTATACGTTATAACGTAATACTACATAACGTTATGCGCTATAACGTAACACTATATAACGTTATACGTTATAACGTAATACTACATAACGTTATACGCTATAACGTAACACTATATAACGTTATACGTCATAACGCATGCTATATAACGTTATACGTTATATCATAGTGCTACATAACGTTATACGTAAAAATGTAATGCTATATAACGTTATACGTCATAACGCAATGCTATATAACGTTATACGTTATAACGTAATACTACATAACGTTATACGTCATATCGTATTGCTACATAACGTTATACGTTATATCATAATGCTGCATAACGTTATACATTATACCGTAATGCTACATAACGTTATACGTTATACCATAATGCTACATAACGTTATACGTTATAACGTAATACTACATAACGTTATACGTTATAACGTAATACAACATAACGTTATACGCTATAACGTAAC
>NW_025219544.1:0-1548 GCF_014825855.1 Bombus pyrosoma | reverse complement strand
ACTGAGCGATCGTGAACCGATAAATCGCGGGAACAATTTTTCCAATGTGGTAAGCGAGGTGATCAAGCGAGACGAGATTTATATCTTTCGTTCCAAGGTGGATAAGTATCTTTGTACAGAATGAGCTCACAATGCACATAACATAGGTATCTATCTTACGATTAACTAAGGCTAAAACGCACGCATCCCACGGTGTCCCACTGTGTCCCACGGTGTCCCACGGCTTCCCCGCGGGGGAGTATTAGTCCAGTCTAGATCATCCAAAATTCTTTTGGCGGCTTTCGGTGACCCAAACTGGACTGGTGCGTAGTTCTTGGCTTGGAATCGTTTTCCAAAGATCAATCAACTGATTAAATTTTGGAAAACGATGCCAATTACCGGGTCTCACCACGAGGAGGTGACTACGCAAGAGACCCGCCCATGAGTTATTTAACATTATGCATCGGTCTCGACATTCAACCTATTGACTGGAATGTCGAGTTGTGACTCTACTTGATCATGGGCCTGCGTAAAGAGATAGTTATTTCGTAGCCTAACCACGAAACACCTATCTCCTACGCAGCAGTTACACGAATCTTTACAAACGTAAAACAAAGCTTACGCAACGCAACTTCTATCTCCTACACAACGCAACACGTATCTCACACACAACGATTACATCGATCAGTACATTCATCGTGCAATAATTCGCAAACACTATCGGCAACATTCCGTATCAAAGACACATTTGTCTAACTTGGAACGAAAGAAAAAGAATGAGGCTAGTATGGAAATGGAGCCCCAATAATCAAACGATGAAAGAAACAACGCGGCGCGCGCGGAAGGAACGAAATCGCGATCTCTCTAAGGAACTAACAAACCTACGTGACGTACCCCCGTGCACCAGATAACCCTAAGGTTCAGCGGAAAGCCCAAGCATTGACCTTCGCTCGATTCCTGTCACGTCGTTTGCAACTTATCACGGTCGATAGCACCAACCGATGATACCAGCGAACCAGCAAATGGGCCTGCAATTTAACACACTCCAACTGAACAAATGACGGCCCGGGGAGGGACCGCTGATCAGGATTACAAAGGCAAGGCCCCAACTGAACAGTGGGGTCCACCCCCGCGGGTTTGCCACCTGAATAGGATTACGGAGGACGTTAAATGCAGGTCCCTGCCCAAGTACCGAAGTACCAATCGGATAGGATTGCAGATTTACGACTCAGGTATCACCAGCGCGATGACATCTCGCGCGATTCGCGACAAACGACGAGCAGTTGTCGAGTAGTCACCAAGACAGAGGTGTCCTTGGGGCGACTTACGAATCCAAAGAGTTGCCCAGTGCACGTTGACCCACACGCACCCGGAATACGCGCGAGCGAGTACGCCACGCTGCAGTTTGAAAGAACTGAGCGATCGTGAACCGATAAATCGCGGGAACAATTTTTCCAATGTGGTAAGCGAGGTGATCAAGCGAGACGAGATTTATATCTTTCGTTCCAAGGTGGATAAGTATCTTTGTACAGAATGAGCTCACAATGCACATAACATAGGTATCTATCT
>NW_025219543.1:0-1621 GCF_014825855.1 Bombus pyrosoma | reverse complement strand
ACGTTATACGTTATGTCGTAATAGTACATGACGTTATACATTATATCGTAATACGACAAAACGTTATACGCTATAACGTAATGCTACATAACGATACACGTTATATCGTAATGCTACATAATGTTATACGTTATATCATAATACTATGTAACGTTCTACGCTATAACGTAATACTACATAACGTTATTCGTTTTAACGTAACACTACATAACTTTATACCTTATATCGTAATACAACATATCGTTATACCTTATATCGTAGTACCATATATCGTTATACGTTATAACGTAACACTACATATTCGATATACGTTATATCGTAATACTATATAACGTTATACATTGTAACGTAGTACTACATAACGTTATACGTTATATCGTTATGTTACGTAACGTTATACGGTATATCGAAATACAACATATCCATATACGTTATATCGTAATTCCATATAACGTTATACGTTATATCGTAATACTGTATAACGTTATACGTTATATCGTAATACTACATATCGTTATTCGTTATATCGTAATACCACATATCGTTATACGTTATATCGTAATACCATATAACGTTATACGTCATATCGTAATACTATATAACGTTATACGCTATAACGTACTACTACATAACGTTATTCGTTATAACGTAACACTACATATCGTTATACGTTATAACGTAACAATACATAACGTTATACCTTATATCGTAATACAACATATCGTTATACGTTATATCGCATTACCATATAGGGTTATACGTTATATCGTAGTACCATATAACGTTATACGTTATATCGTAATACTACATATCGTTATACGTTGTATCGTAATACCATATAAATTTATACGTTATAACGTAACACTACATATCGTTATACGTTGTATCGTAGTACCATATAACGTTATACGTTATATCGTACTACTACATAACGTTATAAGCTATTTTATATTACTATATAGCGTTATACATTGTTACGTAGTACTACGTAACGTTATACGTTATAACGTAATACTACATATCGTTATACGTTATAACGTAATACTTCATACCGTTATACGTTATATCGTAGTACCATATAACGTTATACGTTATATCGTATTACTATATAATGTTATACGTTATAACGTAATTCTGCATAACTTTATACGTTATATGGTATTACTACATAACGTTATACGTTATGACGGAATTCTACATAACGTTATACGTTATAACGTAATACTACATATCGTTATACGTTATATCGTAGTACCACATAACGTTATACGTTATATGGCATTACCATATATCGTTATACGTTATATCGTAGTACCATATAACGTTATACGTTATATCGTAATACTACATATCGTTATACGTTGTATCGTAATACCATATAAATTTATACGTTATAACGTAACACTACATATCGTTATACGCTGTATCGTAGTACCATATATCGTTATACGTTATATCGTATTACTATATAACGTTATACGTTATAACGTAATTCTACATAACGTTATACGTTACATCGTAATACTATATATCGTTATACGTTTTAACGTAACACTACATAACGTTATACGCTATAACGTAATACCACATAACGTTATACACTGTATCGTAATGCTACATA